>NW_014554899.1:2712128-2998717 GCF_001313825.1 Dinoponera quadriceps | reverse complement strand
CCCCCCCCGATCGAATTGCATTCTCATGTGGCGATTGTGTCGTGTGACGACTCTCCCATTGTTCGCGCGTCGATAATCTCCGCGGTGAAAAACGAAAAAAAAACACGCCAATAATTATCGTTAACACACCGACGCTAATAACGTGTTCGTTCGTGGCTCGTCTGCAAACGTTCTCGCACGCGTCATGTGAAACGACAAATGCGTAACAATAACAACATACGCGCCCGCTCTCTCTCTCTCTCTCTCTTTCTCTCTCGTACACACGGATCGCCGATTTCATTTGTTTCGCACGTCATTTTAAAAAAACTCGACGCGAAATCGCCAATTATTTCGTTCGCGTTCGCTAACCAATCGCGGACGAACGACGAACTTTGGTGATGGGTTGCCGGTGCTCTCTTCCTTCCCCCCCTCTCCCTATTTTCTCTCCGTCTCTGTCTCTCTTTCTTTCTCTCTCTCTCTCTTTTTTAATTCGTTGCAATCGCTGAACTCGTTCCGCTCGTCGCTGGCCACGTCGAATCGTTCGATAAATATTTGACAAACGAATGAACGAAATAAAACGGCATACGGACTTGAACTCGTGGACTCGCGCGACTCCAAAACGCCATCCTGTGGTGGCAAAACGAAAAATAAACGAAATGATAATGCCGGTGAAACACACGTGACGCGTATACATGCATACGTGCACACACAAACACGTCATCGCCGACGGGTGGCGACCTGACACAACGCGCGCGCACCTCTTCTCCGCTTTATCACGTACTTCGGTTCGATTCGTTGATTGATTTCTTCCTCTATTTTTTTTTTTCTACCGTCCCCCATTTCGCCTCCACTTCACGGGCTTCATCGTTCCTGTGCCATGCATATATCTACATATAATCACCCGATTCCGACGTATATACATATATTATGTATCGATCATAATGAATATTCTTGAAACGCGCTGGCTTTGGTATGTGTGCACCGCCGTCGTCGCATTATTCCGACGCCTTCCCTATCATCATCATCATCATCATCAACATCATCATCATCATCACCCGTGGACAAAAAATCGAAACGGGGAAATAAAACTGACATATCCGTGCGGCACACCCATGGTACATGCGTCGTCGTTCGCCGAATCAAAAATGTATAATAATGCGTGCGAACATGCGTGCGTCCCCCTCTACGTGGCAACCAATGTACCGAAATTTTTCCCCTCTCTCCTTCTCTCTTTCTCTATCTATTCATCTATATACCTATCTCTCCCCCTCTATCTCTGTCACTCTGTCTCTGTCTCTCCGTTCGTACGACCGTGCGCGTAAACGAACCCGCGGGGGAAAAAAATAAATAAAATACGAAACGAAACACGCGCGGACGCGACGTCAAGCCGACGATTTACACTTTCGTTTTCCGTAATTTACGCTTTCATTTTTTTCCGCGCTCTTTCACGCGCGCGCGTTCGCCACTCCGCGTCCCGGCATGTTCCCGCGCGCGCATTAATCGGAACGACGAACGATTGCGACTGCAATTTAACCAACGACTCATCATGTTCCTTTATGGAGTGCTTGATTCGAAAAAAAAAAAAACGAAAAAAAAAACGATAACAATAACAACGATGATAAAACGAAACGAACGATGCGCATTAAAAATTAAAAAAAAAAAACCAAACGATGTGTAAAACAAATTCGATTTCACACTGTCGTACATGTACCTGGATGCTCCGAGGGCACGCTCCACCGCGTGTCTCCTTTGATCTGGTGCCTTCTCCACCGAATTCAACCGACTGTGGTAATGAACGACCACCAAAAAAAAAAAATACTACCGATACTTGAAAAAAAAACCGTACGAACACTGCCTCGTTTGCTGCATGTGGATCGCCTTAGCAGCCTTAGCCACTGTCGGGGCCCAAGTGGTCCCCCAAAACGCTCACTGTGTCGTCTACACAGACAGCTGCGGACAGGTAGACTCATTATTGTAACCAGTTTTTTATCCGGTCTCGAGTTTGCATCAGAAGCGCCGGTCGAGCGGGACCGGTCGAGAGGAAGTTTTAGTGTGCACGCGCGAACCCGTCGCGCCGGGGCCCGACTCTGCTCGACTTTCGATTTCCCGAAGACCCTGCAGGATCGTAGACAGGTGTTATTTGGTTTACCTGGGTCGAGATTCGGGAAATCGGTCTTCCTCATTCCCGCATTCTGTTCTCCGTGAGAAGATTGCGCGAATGACGAATTTTACGCGCTTTACTCACAACTCACTCGTCTGTCTCTCTCTCTCTCTCTCTCTCTCTTTTTCTTTTTTCCTCTTTTTCCCTCCATTACGACTCCGGCTGATAATTCTCTCGGGCTCGAGAAACTAGAAGTCACGTGGCGCTCTGATGCAAGCTCGAACTTTTATTGCTGCTAACCTTCAAGGTTAACGGGGGAGAAGGATGTATCGGATATCGCTCCGCGGGTCTTCGGCTTCCTCGCTGCGCCTCAGACAGCGAGGAAATTGCTCGATTGTGTTGCGATCGAGCGAAAAGAGCGAGCCGTTCGGTAATCTGCATCTCTCGGTAACTTTGGCTAACACGTAGCTTTTGGGGGCATCTCCCTCACGACTGCTCACCGCAACTATAACTGCGAATAACCACTGCCTTATCTGGTGTTTGTCTATTATTATTATACCAATAATTATTATTATGCTATTTCGAAAGCGTTGTCGTCACCTCCGCCCCCACCCCAGCCCTCAGCCCCCAGCCCCCTCACACGTTACATACAGAGATACGATACAGGAACATGCATAGAGAAACATACACACGACGTACACGTAGATACACACTCGCCATACATGTACATCACGTCAACAAACTTGTTCACGAAGAAAGAGATGCACGCTTCTTATACAGTAATTAGTATGATTAGTACTTTTGCCATGTATCTATATATATATATTATATACATATACACATATATATTATTATATCTATCATGCCATTGTCTTGAACCGCTTGTCTGATTAACGTTGCGCGTTATTTGTGGATGAGGATATATTGTCGGGATGTCTTTTAAACATTTCTTTGTATACGTTACGACTGAATCTAATGCTACGTCTGAGAGCAACTTCCATCCTTGTACCGCTTCAGTATCTATATTTGTTTATTTTTTTTTTTTTACTCTCGCAGTGCATCTTACCGCAAGTAGCAATTACGATATGGACGAGCTGTTACGAGTGTCGGGCGTGTATACTGCATGTTCATTAATATTACACCGCTGTTGACACGAAGGGAGCGCGTGTCATGCAACCAGGGAGCACGAACCGCACTTTCGAATCGAACGAGGATTCTCGAAACGCAATTTTTCTCTCGCGTCTCTTTTTCGCTCGCATTTACGACGACGGCCGATTCGTCGCGTGAATTTACGGATCGCGTCGCTCCGCTGCGGACTGTTCTCGTCGGATGAAATATTATTCGGGATATTATCATGCGCAAGTTTGAAAAATTCTCCCGCTTTCTTATCGGGCGTTTTGATCGTTTTCACGTAAAAGTCATCCGACCGGCGAGATCGCGTAGGGGCGAAACTTTCGACAATCGTTTCATCTCCCTTCTTTCTCAAAACGCAATTACGGTAACTACCCTGGTTGGCATCGCATGCATCGCGTTGATTTTCACATTACACGATTCGCGCGGTACCGCTCGCCGCCGTGTAACTCGAGCACGTCGCGTGCGCGGAAGTTCGTCGAGTCGCGCGTTTCGAAAACTCGAGTGGAAAAAAGAAGAGAAGAAAAATTCGGTAGGTGATTTTCTCGCCGACGAGGCTGTCCGCATTTTCACCGGGCCAATGACAATGGCGTGATGTACGATACGTAGACTCTCAGAGTGCCGCGTGTGGAAAAAGAAATAAGAAAACCGCGGGAACGTATTTTTCGCGACGGGGTTACACATCGAACGCCGAACGTTCTTTCACTTAGGACGTTCGTGCGCGCGCGCGCGCGCGCGCGAGAGAATATCACGAGTTCGCGCTCTTCGCCTTCTGAGTTAACACGTAGCCGTGAAAGATGTAACGTTGCTCCGGAGGATCGACGCGAGCCGACAAATTCGAGCGGTTGCAATTCACGACGAATCGCGTGGAAAATCACACACGGAAAAAAATTAATATCGAGATTCAAGACTCATATTCTCGTATGTAAACACAAAAATATATAATCGCATATGAGGGTAAAACTTGCTTATATAAAAATATTCTATATAATTCCACTAAAATATTATATTCATTTTATTCAATGGAAATTTTCATGAATTAAAAGGAGGAAATATTGAATGGGAAGAACGATATCTTCGAACTAAGAATTATATCATTTTAAAGATATCGTTCTTTCTACCCAATTTTCTCCTTTCATACTAAGAATGTGCGTTTTTAGCGAAACTATAGAAAATTGTTTCGTGTAAGAAAGTTTTATTTCTTGTAGGTTCACATATTTCTGCTGATATATTAGAATATGAGTCTCGAATTGATATACATTTTTTTTCTATATATACTCGACCATCTCTCTCTCTCTTTCTCTCTAGAGAGAGAGAGAGAGAGAATTAGCATCCCCGACACGATTCAGAACAAAGGTACACGCAGCTTCCGATCGAAACGCTCGTTTCCGCTTACCTTGGTCGAACAGAGAAGAAGCGACACGGAGTGTCTTCCTTTGCGCTTGCACCGATCGCTTTCGACGCAATTAACTTCCGAGTGCACGTGCGCGCGTTCCGAGTGAAGCGAAGCATACATAAATATAGAAATACATGAACACAGAATAGAAAGAAGCGCGAACGCGGGAGCTTGTCTCGTTAACTAGTTTCTGACGATATACGACTGCCCGAGCGTATTACGAAGCCAACGAATCATCACCATTTGACAAAGCTTTCCCCGCACGATGGACGATCGCGTCTGATCGGCGACGATCGTCGCGCGTTGTTCTCTCTGTCGAAACCAACCAAGTCTCTCTCACCTATATACATATTTGACCAGCTCTGTCGTTATGGTTGCGGAGTCGCAGTTGACATAGTGTTGAACTTATTTGCAGTAGAATATTATTAATTTGACGGCTTATATACGACATCCCACATCCATTATTATACGATATATTGCCGATAACCGCTGAACTATCCAAAACCCGTCCGCCTACCTCTTCATCCCTCTCTGCCNNCCCCGCCCCCTCTCGCCACCGCGGCCGCCCTCGTCACTTTGGTTCGCTGGCGTGGATCACCCGAGGACTCCTTTTTTTCCGTAGCTTTCCGTAGTGAGTGGATGTGTGTGTTTCGGTCCTGTAATTCACGCACGCGAACCAAGACCGACGGTGAGTCGGCTTTTGGCAGCACACTAACGCTTGGGTGATGACACTGTATTATCATCGCTGATACACGGGACCTTACGTCGTCATTTTCGCTGTCGTCGTCGCCGCCGTCGTCGTCGCGCCGTCGCCGCTGCCGCCGCCGCCGCCGTCGTCGTCGTCAAATAGAAATCGACGCTTCGGTCTATTAATCACACTTGACACGCGTACGATCGACTTTTCGAGTAACACCGATAATCACCCAAGCAAACGATCCCCCTTCTCCCGGGCCATTATTTGCATGACCAGACTCTGTGTTCGTAGCGAATTATCTCTTACGCAATTGCAAGAATTGTTTATTATAATATGGTTAATATATATTATGATTACATCACTTGTATTATTGGCGTTATCTCGTTATGATTATTACGATTATTATTATTATTGTTGTTGTTATTATTGCTATTAATGCTATTATGAGCGTTTACGTTTAAGTTTAAGAGAGATTCTTACTTTTGTGTTGTCGAGATAAAACCGAGTCATCACGGTCGTTATTACGTACGAATACGCGGGGCAATCCTTCGCCGTGATCGCCGCGAGTTAACACATACGCAGCTAAACTAGATATTGTTTTCTTATTATTACCTCGTCACGTTCCGTTACGCGAGACATTTTTCATATATTTTGCACGCTTCTATGGTGAGCCTATGGTATACTTTTTTGCGCGCGATGATACTTTGTTCCTCTTTGATTAATACGTATATATGATTTTCTTTTTGTTCAATTTTTTTTTTTTCCATATATCTGTCTGGTAGGTTGTTAATGCTTTGACCTAACGTTTTGCTAACACGAAAACCATTCTTTGGAATTTGATGTTTAATCTATTTTGCTGCATTTGTCTCTTATATATTTCGGATATATACGAATAATTCTCCTAGATACGAGTGTACGTGTGTGTTTCCGTGTGTGTGTACATATAATATGCATACATCTCTCTTGCCGATGGGTTAATATGAGCAGAAAAAAAAAAGAAAGGAAAAGAAAAGGAACGGACACAGTAGCGCTGTAGCTGGGTGGAGTTTTCCGCTTCACTTGGGTCCTCTATTCGTATTCTCTCGATGGCCAATGTTCTGCGGCTCGCATTTATGTCTCTCTCTATACTCCACATTTGCCGTTCGTTAACTGTGAAATTATATATGTATATACATGCATAATATCTGACGCGCGCGCGAAGTAGCAGAAGTATCATGGCCCCGCTCACGAGAAAAGCGGACTCTCCGACGCGAGACGGTTTTCTTGCTCTCACCGCGAGGGGGGTGATATATGCGTCCGGCGCGCCTTTTTTATCGCGCGAGCGGACGAACGCGCGCGTGTTTGCCGCGAATATGTGCGTACATATTATATATATACATACACACATCTACATGTAATTATCGCTCTTATCTCGCGAAACCGGGAGATTACGTTTGTAAGTCCGATCGTCCGGCTTCGTTCTCGATCGGAGACGAGGGGCGACGGAGAGAAAAAGAGAGCTTCAACGAGGCTCCCGTTGCCCGTTGCTTTCCCGGATTTTGTTAACACGAAAATTTCAGTCTAGTCATTGTGCTGAATGGCCCGCTGAGAAGAGGGCTTCCAAACCTGATTCGCAAATTCTACACGCGTTTGCGTATACCGTTCGTTCGGCGTTGAATACGTTGATCGTTTCGTAAAGACCGACGCGAGGATAGGCGCGAGAGAGAAAGTCGACGTTCGAACGTGTGCAATCACTATGCTGAATATTTTAGTCGGATCGTAGACTTTCGCACGCACGCGGCTCACCTTGTTGCACGGATTGCTCGGATGAAAATTTGCGAATCAAAAAGATCCTCGTTTCTATCAGTAGGCGTGCTCCTTGCACACAGTGTGTCCGGAATGTCGCGGAGACTAGCATAACGGAAGTGTCACACACGTAGCCGGCTCGCGTTTATGATAATTATTAATACGAATCCCCCTCGATTCTCGCCCAATCAAACACCAATTTTTTGCAAAATCCCGGCAAACCGCAAAATGTATCCATTCGATATACAGAACTAACACGATCAGAGACGCGGGGCTCGCTCGCAGTCTCGCAATCGGTCGGTTATTCTTTTTTAATTTTACACCACAATATATACATACCATAAATAGGAAATGCCCTGTTTGTGAAAACGAAAGTTCTACTGCAAATTTACCACCTAATTATACATGTGCGAACACTCGGCGCAACAACTCCGCTCGGGTTGCGATCGATTGGCTGCGACGCAAGCGAAGGACCGTCTACAATAGTCGTAAAGCAGACAGCAAGACGCAAATAGTAAGCCAATTGATCAACTATAGTCGCGATTATTCTTGGAATGTAAGAATCCAATTGGTCAATGGGCCAACTGTTTATCTCTTACCGCATACTTTACTGTTGCCGTTGTAGATGGTCCTTGACACTTTACCATCCGGGAGCCTATTAATAAGGCTTTCTACTGAGAACACCGGCAGGCAAAGTGTTAAGACGTCGCTCGTGAAATTATCCATCGTCACGAATCACGAATATATATCACCTCCAATCGCGCCGATTATTCGCACATAAGTAGCAATTAATTAATATACGAACCGATCTTCTAGAGCATGTAATGTACCGTGAATATGCTCTAACACTGGAGAATCTTGAGTGTGTATGGTCGCGCGAAAGTGTTCGATGTGTGGTGTGAGGATGCTCGAAAGTCCACCGCTGATGCCCGATAATAAACGAAGAACGCACCGTTTAACCGTTTTAAATAATTGATAATTGAACGAATTAACGCGTTTCGCGAGTTCGATATATTTCGCCGGGGAAAAGCGAACGCTTCGAATATAATTCGGGCAGCGGATGTACCTTCGAGCAAACCCAAACGAGAGCGAGATGGAAACGCGCGAGACACGGTTTACGTCCGCGTGCGTGAGTGCGTGGAGCGTGCGTGAGTGCGGTATGCGTGAACGCTCGCGAGTGTGCATGTGCGTGCGCGTGTCTGCAGTACCCATAAGTTTTCTCCCTCTTTTTTTTTTCTTTTTTGCAATTCGTATACCCCACGTCTCGATTTCACTCGCTATAAGAGTACCTGGCACATTTTCTTTCAGTTACTGGACACCCTCCCGGTGTGCCAAGATTTTAATCGACAAGTGTGCAACCGTCCCGCCTGCAAGTTTATCCATCTCAGTGACGGTGAGTTACTTGTGCGTTACCGGGCGAGAACGGGAGCAGAGGTTGATCGCGCACACCCGAATAGAGATGTGTTTATTCGGGCTGAGTCAAAAGCCAATAGCTAGCTAGTACTGGCCGAATGAAATTTTCTAGCTCGTTACTAGTTCGTTACTGGCTGATTATTCACCAAAATCTGTGGATTTTGTAATTCAGCTATTGTCTAGCCATTACTATACATCAAATACGATAGAATAAATGGCGCTATTTTTAAATATACAGGATGCCTCAGATCAACATGGATAAACTTAGTGAGGGCGTAGAACGAATTGAGGTGAATAAGGTTTAAAAAAAAGATAAGAAAGGTCCTTTATCATTTTGCAAATATGCAAAATTTATGCAAATTTTTAAGTTGTTAATTAAAGAAGCATCTTTTTACATGGCCATTTTCCATAATTAATAACTCGAAATTTTCCGTGTTGTTTGCAAAATAGTACAGGACTCTTTTGTTCACCTCCGTTTTATCCTTTCACGAAGTTTGTCCCTGTTGGTCCGAGACACCCTGTATAACCTAGCTACCAAATACCAGCCACTAGCATTTAAAAATGAGTTAGCAAATAAAAATTCGGAATACGTTATGGTACCATAAAAATCTGAACAAAAAAGCAGAAGCGCGCGTTATATTACGGTGTCTGGCAGCTAATTATAATTTTCTTATCTCGTAACTGTAATTTCGTTTTCTTAACCATCAGCTGACTTATTTATTCGGCCATTATCTCATCACAAGGAGAAAAGAGCGTTATATTACCGACTATTAGCGATGTTAAACACGAATTTACTATCACGCGGCCAGACACTCGCGAGATTTAATTTCTCCTAGGCAGCTGAAACGCGGTTGAAACAGGTGCTTTGAGTTTGAGCGTGCGAGATTGTGCCGCGGAAAAGGGGAAAGAGAAATGAAAAAAAAAGAACCCGCGGTCTCGTCGATCGCAATTCCGGCATTAAAAGATCGAAACGCGGGACCGTTCGCGATCGTCGTCGATTCAGTTGGTGCTGGAGGCGCGGCGAGAATACGAGAACCAATACCTCGTAGCGAACGTTCGGCCGTCCGATTGATATTCGCCGAGCGCCCGGGCGATTTTCAAATTTCTCTTCGGTCACGGATCAGTATCACGGAGTAACGAGGTTTCCGGTAAAATCGGCAGTTTCGCTGAAATAAGCGTATCACGAGCGACGGCAGAAATTCAGCTATTGAAATTCCTGCGCGACGGAACTAGCCTTCGCAGGCGGACAGACGTCGGCGATTATGGCCTTGTCTTTCATTCGTCGCTCGATTCCCCACGGGTCCGCCAATTCCGCGTGCGGGACGCGTCGCAATTACGCGCAATAAATCATTCGCGCGTGGTTTTATCGCTCTCCGAAAATCCGATTGTCGGTGCCCCACGACCCTTTTATTTCACCTTGTCTTGATCGTGGGGCCACGTCGCGCCGACGTCGTGTCGATCGCCTTCATTATCCCGCGACGCGTTTATTAAACGTCACCGTTACAACGCGGCGTTCTCGCTTTCACGTTTAGCGCGCGGCCGATCGCCGGCGCGGGTGTAACGAGAATTTCTCTTTTGTCGAGCCGACGTCAATTAGGTTTTACGCGCGATAATGAGCGATCGATGTTCCTCGAGACGCCTGTGAGAGGGTCTTAGCAGAATGGCTGACTCTTTTATTAGTTCAAGACAACGTTTCATGCCTGAGGTCTCTGCCCTGAGCAACGTACAATGACTGTCTTGTTCTGATGCCTTAAACCAAAAAGCTGTTTTGTATTTGTGATTGATGACTAACCGCCGTAAAATAAAGAAAAAGTAAAGTAATAGTAATTTAGACAAAGATTTAGGACATAGAACATTGTCTTAAAGAGGTTCCAGGCATTAAACGCCGTATTTCCAATGGCGCATCAAGCAGATCTTTCATAAATTTATTACTTATCAAGCAAAATTTCGTCTCTATACTTTTATTTCACTAAATAAAGAATAAATATTAATTTGAAACAAAGCTGAGGTAAATATATATACACAATATTACATATATATATATATATATATATAAACAATATTACAATTACGAAAATATTATTTTTTTATATTTCTCATTAATATGTGCTCTATTTATGCATCAATTGATCTAATAGAGATGCATAGATAATAGGAAGAAGTATATAAGTGTTTAAATATGTGCTTACATATATGTATCATGAATATTATTACAAATTATATAAATTTTCCATTACCGTATTTTCAAAACGAAACGGCCGATAATTCTGAAATTTTTCTTATAATATCCTACATCCTATTAGTCTTTAATATTACAATAGTTTATTTAAACTTCTCTTGCATACATATATAGCAAATTGGAATCCAATTGAAATAAATGCGGTGTATTATGAGGTTCCTGTGCTTGCACACATACATAAGTTTATAATTAAATATCTCGGAAGCGATATGGTAAAACGAGATGGTAAAGATTATGGAAATTTCTGTTACACTTTGTTCGACAAACTTTCGTATCATGTATATATAACAGATTTATCTTATATTTGGTACAACGCTCGAACTTCCTTAAGATTACAAATCAGCCATTTTGCTAAGGGCCTGAGAGAGCGAGAAAACGCTCCTTGGCCGGTCTCCGGTTGAAACAATTAACGACGCTCTTCATGTATCGATTGTGCGCGGACGCGCGCGCAATACGCAACTAGCAGCCGATGCGCTATTTGCGAAACGCCGCGAATTTGCATGAATTCCTTTCGGATGCCGCCGGGACGATCGGGAATATTTATGCGCCGCGCTGATATCCGATGAATGCCGCAATCAGCGTCAAGTTTTAACTCTTTACCGCACAGTCGAATAACTCGCGCCGTCGCAACGAGTTGGAGAATACTATTTTCACATGGAATGGGACTTCGCGCTCTGTACACAGCTCGCGCGTTTCAATTCATTTATATCCGCTACAATCGTCGCGTGTTTCTTCTCGTACGGTTCCTCTTTGGCTAAGAATTTGCTCAAATCCGCGGCTTTCGGACCCTTCAAAAATCAACGCCTCATTGAACTGATTATTTTTACAACATGAGAATTAAAACGTTCTCTCATATCTATTTTATATACGTTTGATTGCATAAGGTGTCCCAGAATCAACATGTGCCTTTAACATGACAGATTCTTTGGGACATTCCAAGACGAAAGTTTCGATAAAAAGTGAAAGTTTCAATTGTGTTTACTGTGCGAAAGAACTCATTCCCCAACTCTTCGGAGCCCTTTTTGATGTTGTAATCTTGTCGAGGGGAGGCATGTTGGTGATGCGCGCGATGATCGACTGACTCGATATCTCTGTAAATTTTCAGGAAACGTGGAGGTGATCGAGAACCGCGTAACGGTGTGCAGGGACGCAGTAAAGGGCGCGTGTATGCGGCCCCAGTGTAAATATTACCACATACCGGTCGCGTTGCCGCCGGCGCCTCTGATGGCGATCGCGTCGTCTGCGACGCCTTAGGGTCGATTCCGCCAGCGATTAACGCGCCGGCACCGCGCGGGGAGGCCGAGGAAGAAGGATTCGATAAAAGCTTGCGCGAACACGTATTCCCGCGCACGTCAGCTACGACGGCGAACAAAGCGAGAGCGGCGAGGAGGAAGAGGAGGAAGCCGGGCAAGATGAGGAAGAAGAGGAAGAAGAGAAGGAGGAGGAGGAGGAAGTGAAGGAAGAGGCGGCGCCGAGGGGACGAACGTCGTCCTCGCCGTCGTCGATTCGATCTAATCACAACAGCACGTCGATGTTCCTTCGCGACACTCGTGATGCACACGAATGTGCGAACGCACGTTCAGGCGAGAAACAACGTGTGGTGGGAGGGTAGGAAGGAAGGCAGGCAGGTGGAGAGATAGAGTTCCTGTCGCGCGGCCTCGGGAAAGGAAGGAAACGCGTCTTTCTTTCGTTTCATCGGCGGGAGAAACGGAGACCGCGATCGTGGAGATAAATATCGACGGGGCGGGGGAGATCGTCGCGTCGGCGCGCAAAGGGGGCAGTAATTGTCGAGAGAGTCGTCGCGAGGTACTCGTTGGGATCACACACAAAGCGAGCTAGCGAGCGAAGTCTTCCTTAAGAAGTTACCCTTTCGTTCTTTCGATCCGCATTTGGCTTCCCGCGACGAGACTCGTCGCGAACGGGCGAATCGCTCGAGACGACGCTCGCCGAGCTCCAGGATAAACTGGCAAGCCGCTCGGCCGTCTCTTAACTTCCACGGATTCCCTTCTCCCTCTCGTTGACCCGCTCATGAGGCGCGAAGGGATGTCGTACCGGCGAGGAAGGACGACGAAGGATTTTCATCCCCGTGAGCGGACGCGTCGTCGTCGGGACGATCGTTTCTTCTCGCGATCGAGCGGGCCGGCGAACGGTGATTCAGCGTCGACTTCCCCGTCGGCGCGCCGATGCCATCGTTTCCCGATCTCTTCAAGGCGGCTTCCTCGAGAGCGGCGGAGTGCAGAGCTGAAGAGATCCTTCATTCTCGCGCGATCCTGGACCTCCTGTTTATGTTATCTCGATGTCACACGGATGCCAACCAACTTCGCTTCACGGTCGGAAAGCGGGAGGAACGGAGCGTCGCGTGCGTGTAGTTGTAGAACAGCGCGGCTCTTCGTCATCGTCTCCGCATCGGAATGAAGTGTTCATTCCGTTTCGAATGATTCGATCGGTGAGATATTCGCGAGAAACTTCATATCTCGACTCGCCTGTCGCTCGAGGAGGCTGCGTTTTGTTTTCGCGTTCGCGATTTTCTTCCTTTTCCCGATTGGCCGTATGGCACGTCCTCGCTCGCCGTGACACGCGGTGCACGTTCGCGCAATGCAAGGCACGCTTGCGAGAGAATCCGTTGATAGCAAGGAAGGAAGCAAGAAAGAAAGAGAGAAAAAGAGTTTGAAATATTGTTCCATAAGGACGTATAAATATTATACATAATACATATATATATTCATGCCAGATTCTGTCATGAGAAAAGTTGTAATTGTACCGTATAAGTAGACTAGCTAGGGGCCGCGAATCAACGCGAGCGTACGAATGACTGATGGACGCTGATCTTGCAGGAGAAAGAGAAACGTAAAATATACAAAAGCGTAAACGACGATAAATATCACCGAGACGAGATGAGAGAAATAAAATTTACACGAGATATGATATAAAACGCGCGGCGACGCATAACGAACGTTTTTTATACTCGTATATAACAAATCTCAATTATATTTTGTTTTTATGATAATATATAATGTAAACGCGTGTGTGTATATACATACAGAGAAGAGACGTGTAATATATATATGCATGCATAAATATGTATATATATATATATATATTTATATGTGTATATATATATATATATATATGTATGTATGTATGTGTGCATATATACCTAAGGGTATAACGATTTCGCGCGAAGGGGAGCATAATAGTTATCGGCGGATTGATTGGCGACGATTAGGTGAGCGGAGCGGAGTAATGGTCTCGGAAATGGAACGTCGGAATGTCAGGAACTGTCGGAGCGATCGATCCCTCTCGTGCGAGAGGAATAGCGAGCCTTAAGACGAGGTTTACGGCGATTGTTTGACTCTCGACTGTCTCACTTTCGGTTCGCGAGGAACGGGCGAACGCCGAAAATCGTATATTCTACAGGCGGGGAAGAAAAGGGAGAAAGAGAGAGAGAGAGAGAGGCGCTATTTAATTATTACACACACACTACGACAAATGTGTATATGACAAATTTATATGCATACGATAAGAAATTATATTTAACTAAGGACAGACCTCTTTTGGGGGAGTAGGGAGTATAAACGAGAGCGATCGCGAGAGGAGGTATCGCGTGGTGAGTAATTCTCAGCGTGGTGAGAAAGAGAAAGATCCATCGAGAGAAAGAGAGAGAGAAAGAGAGAGAGAGAGAGAGAGAGAGAGAGAGAGACGAAAGGAATCGTTTTATATCTGCTCTTCGAGAGACAAACGAAAAACAAAAAACTATATAAAAGTGAAACAATCGATCCGCTGGATCGCGTGTATAGGTTTACACGATCGATAGGAAATAAGTTTGTACGTTGTTTCAGTCTTATAGTGCGATTCTTCGTAAGGATACTTTTAATTGTTGCGTTAACGATCCTTTATATATTAATCGATAATTACTCGTTTCACCCCCGTGGTAGATGTCGCGTGAAGGACCCCCCTCCATCGATCGAGTCTTTCGTTATTAAATGCATTCTTCATGCTGATTCTTTCGTGCGCGCCTAATCGCGTCTGCGGAAGCCCACCGTTGAGCAGCGCCGATTACGCGCGCACCCGGAGCACACGTCCGCGTGCGCTCATCTCCGCGAGCCATTTCTTTTTCATATAGCTGAAAATTCAAACGACACACGTTCACCTCGCGTCCAGAACACAGATGTTCCGAGCAGTATTTTCTTACGAGTTATATATACATTATACGCCGAAAATATTAACGTTAAGGCACACCCGCGGACCTGATTTTCTCGGGGGATGCCTCGAAGACTGGTCGCCCGCTCGAGAGAGTCCGCCCCCTCGCCGCGAGAGTCGCTCTCTCGCGGTGAGCCCGTGGAGTCTCCGGGTGTGCTCGAGGACCAGCGTGAGAGACCCTCGATTTCACCGCATACGCAGACACACACACGCGCACACACATACGAACACGTGGCGATTTTTGAAAGACACTTTTTACCGTCCAGGAGAGGCTTACACCAACTTTCCCGACCAACGACACGAGATTTACGGTCTATCGAGTTTTCGTACCGAGATATATACATATATATACCGCGAAATGAAAAATGCACTTTTGAACTAGTCATGATGATGGGTCCGGGTCCTTTCCGCATTCATTTATTATTATCTTTCTTTTTTCACTGTACTAAATGTATCTCGTATTATTCTCTTACGTTTTATTTGTCAAGTTCAGTTAACACATTAATCGTTACTAAAATCAATCACTTCGACGATAGTATAATTAATTATTTAAAAAGGAAAACGAACCCTTAGGTATATAACAAAGTACTCTAACGACAAAATAAGTATAGCCTACGGATATAAAGTAATAAATAATAAAAAAAAAACATTAAATGAGTGATTAAAGAGTTAAGCAAGTAAATGTTCCTGTACAGCATTTAAGAATCAAAGGACACTATTATCAAAGCAAAAGGAAAAAAAAACACAGATTATACACCTTTGGTATTAGAAGGGAAAGATCCGAGGCTGCCAGTAGGCGCGAATAGCTGGAAGTTCAACTTTGTAAATTACTCGTGTACATAAAAATAGTATTACTGCGTACTGAAGGAAGTAACTCGATTAGCGTTAGACACAGAATAAAAAAAGAGGAAAGAAACGTACTGAGGATTCTAGGATCGCGTCATCGAATTCGAGTTCGTTCGTTAAACGAATCCACGGACGAGCGGGAAGGAAGCGTTTTAATAGCCGCGCGCGCGTGTTACGTACAGTGAGTAATTCGTTTTGTAATTGACGTATCCTCTCCCTTGCGACGAGATAAATCCTAAATCTTGGTTCTCAGGATACGTTCGTCCTTTTCTTCGGTTTTTTTTTTCCAACCTGCTTTTCTCTCGAGACACCGTGGTTCTAGTCATAAGTTCGGGATCATTTGACTGTACCTTTCGTTCTCGTCGCTTCTGACATTCGTGAATCCGCGATTCGCACGTTCGTGACTTTCGTCCGCTTTTTCGTTCTCGGTACCGTTGGGTGCGCGCAAAAAAAGAAGAAACAACGCAAAACGCGATACCCACCAGAGGGATATGGAAAATTCATCGAGACGAACGGGAAAAAGACATACGGACGAGTTCCTCCGTGCCCCCACACACACACACACACACTTAGTATGTACATAGATTTAATTAATTAGGTGCGAATAGGAAGAAAAGAGAGAAGATACACGCGTTATATTATATATATAAAATTAAGTAATACAATAATCTATGAATGTCCATTTAAGTGATTCAATGACACCACGAAGAGGAGAGCGAGATATTTTCAATTGTGATTCCACACTTAGAATATATATATATATTCGAATACTTTTCCGTAGAGACCCCCCGGGGACCCGCGCCGCTCGTCCCCCCCCGCGGTCATTTCTTCTTCTTCTTCTTCGGTATCGGTATATAAAAGAAAACGAAAAAAAGAGTAAAAGCTGTAAAACTAGATCCGTTTATTATACACTACGTCTTCGTACGGAAAGACACCAAGAGCAGGAACGATATTCAGATTCGTCCCACTCGCTGCCAGCCGCTCAGCCTGTTTAGACGAGCAAAGTCCTTCGAGAAGTTATCGATAACTTCTCCTTTCGTGTCGTCTCGCGATGGTACGGTTCGTTAAAGCTCAGGTACGCCCTGATCCCGACGCGCTCGAGAACGAGAGAAACGACCGGGATGCCTTCGGCTTATTTTCGAACGGATTTTCCTCTCTGATATATCGCTATATAAACGATGAATTAGTTTTAGGTGATGAAGGAAAAACACAAAACGGTCACACATACAGACAACGCATCTAACGAGAGCGAAATCGACGTCGGACAGTACTACCCGTCTTTCCCTTTAATACCAAAACCTCTAGTAAATACACGACGCGTAAACGAATATTATAATTAACGATAATTATTGCGAACAAAACGAGAATAAAAAGAAAGAAAAGGAAAAACGGACAAAAACAAAGGAAGGAACGAAGCGCTACTCCGACTTATGGACGTAAATATACACCACGAGAGCCATTCTAAAAAAAGGAAAAAAGTGAAAACTCTTAAAAAACGAAGATGAAGAAAAGAAAGATACACACAAAAGGTAAAAACGGAAAAAAAAAGAAAACGGAAGACAATGAGAACACGATGAAAAACGTTGTGACGAATCCACTGGAGTTTGAGCTTCCCAACTTGAGTCAAGGGTTTTAGCTGCTGCAGCAAGCAATCACAAAGCAAAACAATTATTTGTAATCAACGTAGGAAAACGCAGCCGGCCGAATTCGCCGCCGCCGTCTCGCCGCGTGACGAACCGCCGCGCTCTCCCCTCGCGAGGGGACCGTTTGGTGGGGAACGTTTCGCACTTGTATTAGCGCGCGGCCGGCGTCGAATTCGGCGGGTGATTTATATATGCTGCCGCTTAAAAACGGAACGCTGCTTCGCATGGCCAACGACAGCTCGCTGGATCGCATGAGAAACGCGACCATTCGTAGACCAAAGGCCGGCACATTTTACGTCCGGACGTTAATTCTCAACTGGACTTCCGTTCGAGACCGAGATAATCAAGTGTGCGCATACGTAACTTCACGAACGTCGCTCCTCCTCGCGTTCCGAACGCTACGTTCCACGACGATGCGAGTCAGTCCCATTGAACGCGATCTCCTGGGAGCTGCGTGAATAAGAAAAGCAAAAGAAAAAAGAGAAGAAGATGAAAAAAAAGAAAACGGCCGGTACTCGATCCTTTTCTCATGCGTTCTATCGTACGTTGGCCGGATATGCTCGTGTGTACCTACCTAGCTTCTTGCGCGCTACGCATTTTTGACTCTGCTAGGAGAAGGAAACGAAAATGAGAAGGAGAGCGAGAGATAGAGAAGATGGTTGATTAGAGATCGGAGGGAGAGATATAGAGAGGGGCCAGTGTGGAACGATGCGAAACGCGAAGCGCGTTTTCGCTCCGCGGAGAAACCGGTCGGCGCGTCCGACTTATGGTCGCGATAGACGCGATTACTCGAACGAAAGAGGGAACGAATGCCCGAACGGACGAACGAACGAACGCTCGCTACGTTTCGGCGATTAATCCGCTTAATCGGATTGCACGATTACGCCGGCTGCGTGTCCGAAATTACGTGCACGGAGTTCCGACGGAGGGGGGGGAGGATTTACGGGGATATTATTCGTAAATGCAGCCGATCGCCGTCGGACCGTGAAACGTTTGGAGAAAACATCGAAGCGGAAGACAGAGAGCGCGCGCGCGTGCGGCGGTGGTATTTTCTCGAGGCATTTCACTCGCGGTACTCGCATGAATATTCGCGGGGGAAAGCGCCGAATTTCGGGCGAAAAATTTCAACGCGTTTCAACCGCGCGTCATCGAGCGTCCCGCTCGATATTTAACGGACAAAGGAATTTACAGAAGACTGATCGGAATGGAAGAGGGAGAGATATTTTTTTCCCCGTTACCTCTCTCACTCTCTCTCTCTCTCTCTCTCTCTCTTTCTCTCTTCGTTCAACATAATAATTGAGATATTCAATATTACGCGGGATACATCACTCCGAACTATCGGAGAACTCAATATTTCCGACGCGATGTAGCGGGTGGAATGCTCAGAGATAATATTCGAGGCGTTAGAGGCGAGATATTAAGCGGTCGCGGGGCTTGAAATCGCAGGACACAGGAGAGACGTAAGGATGTTCACTACGGACCGTCCACGCCAGAGGGACAGGCTTGATCGTTGATCGAAAACGGGAAGAAAAAGTCAAATAGCATTTTCTGCTGAAGCGTTGCTCGTATTTGCGAGATTTCTTCTTGGGTCGGAGGGGATGGGGCAACTTTCAAGATTGCAATTTTAGGCGTTACGATCGAGGGGTCTGACGAGGTCGAGCGATTTCTCGGGAAATTAAAAGTAAAATCGAGACGGTAGAGACCCGTTTGATAAGTGCGAACGACGCTTGAGCTACGTAACTACGAGACACGATCGGCGACGGACTTTGGTTGTAGCTTCGCGATCGTACGATCGGATAAAAGCGTCTACAGCGTCGATGACGGTGCACGTACGCGTCTCACACTAGACATAGTAAGTACGACAGAACGAATATATACACAAAGATATATATACACGCATATATATTTTCGAGCTTTATTATACGGCGAATCGCGAGCGTGTCGGCCGTGACACGATGATATTTAAATGCAGGCGGGCAAGTTCCTTGGTCGTATTATGCAGTTCGAACGGCGTGGTTATCCGGGCGACGTCTTATTGTGCGAAGGGGGGGGGGAGGGGGCGTGAAAGGTTCCTCCGTGTATAGAATCGAAAAAGATCGTCGTGGAAGTGCGATCGGGTTTCTCCGCGGAGTCGCCTTGACTTCGTGCGCGGGGTGTTTCCCTTGTATCGGTACGTAATGATTCGCGAATAGCGAGAGAGAGAGAGAGAGAGAGAGTTGCAGCAAATAAGAAAAAAATAAGAAAAGCAGGGAAGGAAGGAAAACGACCTCGCGGATGAGAGAAGTGAAGAATGGAAGAGAGTTGGAGCAGAAAAAACGGTGGAAGGAAACGGAAACGAGATGAATTTTATGGAACACATGAAAAGCGACCGGATGTGCTGTTTCACGTACACGGGGGTGCACGCGCGCCTCGCGTGTACGTGAACACGTCCCGCGATTGAGCAATCGCTCCCTCGATGCTGTACGCGATTCTTCACAAGAGAGTTCCTTTTATTCAAAGTACTACTATATACATATATACATATATAAATATATATACATATACCTACGCAGACTTTTTTCCCCGAGCACACGCGGGCGATTTTCCTCCAGCTGGCACGCAAAAATCGAACCTGCGAAAGGAAAGAATGATGAGAGAAAGAGAGGGAGAGAGAGAGAGAGAGAGAGAGAGGGACAAACATATTTCGGTAGAGGAAAACCCGTGCGGCGGGTGCGTCATGACGCGTTGTTACGTGTCACGCAACGGTATTTATCGAGGACTGCCAATGACGGAGGAATGCCCCTAAGCGATTAACTTGACACTCTGCGAACGTAATGGGAAATTGTCTAGGTAAAAAAGAACAAAAACGCAAAAAAAAAAAAATACACGAAAAAAACATTTAAGCGATCTTCTAGATAAAGAGCCTTCACATTGGTAGTTCGATGTTGATGGATATTAACTTTTTGACTAAGCTAACGAAGACTATAGTATTTTTGAATTAGGTTATTAACATCTAGCGGTACATTGTAGCCCGCCTCTTAGGATGAGAGTTTTACTGAACAAACTAACTGCATGTCGATGTATCAGCCTAAGCTTAATAGCTCTAGTAGATTAGTGACCATTGCTGCTATTACCGGGTCGGCCCCTCAGCGGGAATCCTCCCTGCGATTCCTTTCGATTCGCCGCGATGGGAGACCTCGAGAGAGAAAGAGAGAGAGCAGCCCGAGCCGCGGACGTTCTCGCGCTGCCGTTTCGTTACTTCCTCATTTCCGCTTTTCGTGCCCTCCCTTCGGCTTCTCCCTTTTATCCCGCCATTTCCCCGAGCGACAGATAGAGAGTGCGAGAGTGCGAGAGAAAGGGTGAGACGGAAACGGTTGGAAAAGAGAAGGAGAGAACGATCTAATCTCGCGCCAGTAACACTTTAGTGTCTACGTAATATTGTACATGAAACGTACGGCACTACGACGGCTCATTTTTTTTTCTTCTCAGACGAAGTAGGGTGTTCGAGGTATATGAATTACCGAGAGAGAACAATGCGGCACGCTTCTTTCGAGCTCTCGCGACGAACCCACTTTTTAGGAGGCACGCTCTCAAACGGACAAACACTCTGTCTCGCTGGTGACACACAGAAACACACAGAGAGACTTCGTAGTCGGGAAATACCTGCCTTGGGAAAAAAAAAACGTTCGTATGCACCTTCGGCCCGAAAATCGAAGAAAAGCGTCCAAAGTGTTCCCTGCCCGCCCCTGCCCACCCCAAACCCACAAAAACCCCGTGCCCGTGCCCGAACTTCCTCTGTACTCGAGTACTCCGTTTGTCCGACCACGTAAGTCGTGGGTCTACTACTGGTTAACTTTAAATACTAGTTCGTATAGTGAATACATATTACTTACGGCTTGTGCGAGACACTGTGTAACTGCACTTTAATCGACGATTTCCAAGTATAACGTGTTTTAGAGAGTAGCACACAACAGAGGAGTTCGTTACGTCCGGGTCCGATATTTAACTATTACGGATCCGAGCTCACTCCCTCATTATCTTCGAGTCGTCATCTCCGTGTTGAAATCGATTTAAATCGAGCGTGTTTCTTCCCCGCTTGTGTGTGAGCTTTGCGCCTCTTGCGATACGCTTCTTAGACCCTCGACCTCACACCCACACCACTCCAAATACAACATATATACATACATACATATATGCATACATACATACATACGTACGTACGTACATATATATATATATATATATATTTATATATATATAGACATACGTCACATACGTGTTCGTATAGTTACAAGGATACATACGCACGCACACGCAAACACAAAGTTTCAGACAGCGCGTTTTAACCCATATCCACAAATAGACATGTATTTGCACATTTCCCAGTGCCACGCTAACGATAACCGTATGCACATAGCGAACACCTCCTATTAACGCGCGTAGCTAAAAATCGAGCCGCTTAACAGACGACGAGTCGTCACCGTTGCCTATTTAATGCATTTTCTTCCGTATCACGTGGTGGTTCCTGCCGTCGATTTAAAAGCGATCGTGCAGTAGCACCGGTCTCAATGTTTTATGTATAAATTTGTAAAAATGAAGAACGTAAATTTGGTATTCGTTTCCTTTCTCAGCTCTGTGGAAAAATTCGATGCTAAAAGGATATCTGAAGTTAAAAATAAAAATATAGGTTGATTATTCCGGGAGAAAAAAGTATTCCATATTTATCGCAAAGTTTTCATGACGTGCGATATTTTTTGTTTGAAAAAGAAATATCGTATTTTAATATGAAATCGATGTTTCTTTTTTTTCCTTTAAATCGACAGTGAACCGCTATTGTTGCTCGGTCAGTATTGTCGTTCGAGCATCTTTCTTTGTTACGACACCTTCTTCCCCTTCGAGCGTTCTCCCCGATATTGTGATGTTGAGATATATTTCTGTTCGCAGTATTAGTTCCCGGTGCCTTTATCCGCGGAAAAAAAGTGAGCGATTCGATGTTGTATCTTATTTTACATCCGATGAAGAATGGCTTGATCTCTAATCCCCTGCCCGCGCCGTCATGTCCCTCTGAACATAATAACACGGTCGCCCCCCTTGACTACAAGTTTTCGAGAACAAAAGAAAACATTAAAAAAAAAAAATCAACAGTGAACAACGCGTGAAGCCTAAATTGAAACTAATCTATCGGAAATCTACAAGATTAAAGAATAAAGAAAAAAAAAGTAAAATCACACACGTAATATATTTAAGGTCATGAATTTATAAAGATATTTACACTTTAAGAATAAAGAGAATCTTCTGTGGCAGCATAATATACGGAAAATTACTAGTTCGACACTTAAACTAACCGTACGTTGGGGACGAGGACGAAGGATTTTCTGGATACGTAGACGCGAGGATAGTGTCCCGACGATCCTTCGGGTCGCTGCGTCTTCCGACAGTGATGTAACTATTAACATGTAATCCCTTAACGTTATATTTTTCCGGTGGTAGCTCTCGCATTAACGCCGAACGCCAGCGTTTGTCGGCGTTTGTCCGTTCGCCGTGAGCGACGTTTCAGAAGCAATGCGGTCGACGACAGTCGCGACCGTCGGCGTTCCGCGAGAATCCGAGAGCTGCACTAGCCGCCGGCAGTTTGTGATATATTTAGTGAAACAAATTAAAAAAAATGGTTGTTATTCAAATTAAAAAAAAAAAGAAGAGAGAGAGAGAGAGAGACAGAAAGAAGGTGAGAAAGAGAGAAGAGAAGCGCCTAGCGGTTTTACATCCACACACTTACACACCAAAAGGATTTGGTAGTATGACTGCGCGCGCTGCTGAGAACGAACCGACGCGTATAACGCTGAAGATTAATCTTATATAGGGCATTCCGTGGTAGATAATAAGCGTTGCCTTCCACAAGGTCTTTTGTGGTCTCCGCAGTTTTAGAGAACATACGCGAGACGAACGGTCGATTGAAGTGAGAAAGCGAGATGGGTGGACGAGGCGGACAGGAATTGAAGGCGATATTTTAGTAGCGGTACGAATCGATCTTTCTTCATTTCGATTATGGTGCCTTAAAGTTACGAAAGCAGAGAGAGAAAGAGAGAGGGAGAGAGAGAAAGAAAGACAGAGAGAGAGAGAGAGAGAGGGGGGGGGGGAGAAAGAGAGGTAGAGATAGAGAAAGAGGAAGAAAAAGAATGAAATCCGAGAGTAAAGTCTTCATGAAGTAACTATCTTGCCTACTTGAGTAAGCCTATTTATAATAAGCGTTTTACGAATCTTCATTCTTGAGTTCTTTCTGCTTTTTGGATTCTAAGGCTTCGCGAATTAGGACCGAAGAAAACCTCACGTTTGAGTTGGAGCCACCGCTTTTAAGATGACGCCTTCGGTCGATCGGTACACTTGTTGACGATGGAACTGACGGGCGGACGACAAGATACGTTTCTTTGAAGGGCTAACGAGCATCGTCGGTTTACCGGCACACATTGACGTTATTTATTATATTACCCGACGATTTTATATATATGATATATATCGAGCCAGAGAGAGAGAGAGAGAAAGAGAGAGAGGGAGAGAGAAAGAGAGAGAAAGAGGGAGAGAAAGAGTCGCGTTTCTGACCATTGCGAGATATATATACTTTTTTTACAACGAATCTCCACAGTTGTAACGCGCCACAGATCGAACCACCGTCTTTTACATCGTCGGCCTCCTCTCAGCAGCGTCGAGCGCCGTGTATAACTAACTGTAAATTTTAGGTATTACCGCGCGTATAATAGGAAAACAAAAAAAAAAAACGATAAGTGAGAATGCGAGGCGAAACTATCGTGGAGGAGAGGAGGAATAAGAAGAGAAACAAAAATGATAATACACATAACAACACACACTATATATTGTAATATTATTTTTCGAACATAGTAATGTAATGTAGAATATATAATATATATATATATTATATATATTATAAATATATATATATTATCGTATCTCGTAACGGATCATTTCGTATAGCGCTAGGCTGGACGAGGTGTTTACGGAGGTTTAAGAGAATTAATTAAGGTGGGCCAGATAAGAGCAGCGGGCGGGCGTGCCGAGCGGCGCGAGGTAACACCGATATTTTTACCAAGTTTTTCGAATATTGAGTCCCCCACGATTCCTATATAACGAGAACTTAAATGTATCCTCGCGCCACTGCCGCCTCCGCGCAATTTATTAGCGTGCACCCGCCGGCCAGTGGTCGAGATTCGGTTCGAGCTCGCGTCGCGACCAACCGTCGCTCTCCGGTTGCGGAACTTAGAAGCGAACGACGTGCGAATAACGACGATGCGAGCGATCGCGAAGAGAGGAGGGAAAACAAGAAAAACACAAAGCTCGATCGCATACGCTCCACATCGTCGCGATACATTTTCTTGCGTATATGCGTGTGTGTGTGTGTGTATGCGCGCGCGCGTTCGAGTACTACGCGCATAGAGCGCGAAAACGTTCGCGAGTTGGTGTGAAACAATCGTTCCTTCGTTTCTTCTCTCGTTTCGAGATGCTCCGATTGCTTGATTTCGAAGCCAAGCTTGCGTGTGTTGTGCCGGTTGTTCCCGTCCCGTAACGAAGTACAATTAAGCGACACTGTCGGAACAGAAAAAAAAATAACGAACGAATCGCATCCAAACGCTGTCCAAACCGCCGCTGAATCGTCGACGACTGGCCGGCGGTGAATTTTCAATTGGTCGCGTCGGGGATCGAGGCGAACGCGGACGGCATGACCCAACGAACGATAATAAGAGAACGCGGCACCGGCGTGACGCATACCGCCTGGTCTCGCCTCGTTTCGCGACGCGACGCGTGCGTATCTTTAATTTTTCATTGTCCGCAGAGGGACGAAGAATCGAGCAGAGGCGTGTACAGTGGGAAACGGTTGGTTACTGTAATGCAAGTAAATGGAGAAAAGGAAAGTCGAAACCCACTCCCCCGTTCCCTCCCGTCATCCTCTCCCCCTTCATCTCCTACTTTTGAACCTGTCATTTTTAGGAACTCCTCAAATGTCGGCCCGAAATGGACAACATGATGCGTGACGTTTTCTGACGGCGAGAAAACGAATGTATAAATTTGGCGACGACTCGTGTAATACGTAAAAAAAAAAAAGAGAGAAAGAGTGAGTGAGAGTGAGAGAGAGAGGGAGAGAGAGAGAGAGAGAAAAGGAAGAAAATGAAAAAAGAAAAGAAGATTTACCGATGCGTTGTATTTTAATATACTTGTCGAATATTATTGGTTGTCGAATATATATCACGCCGATCGAAATTCGAAAGTTAACGACGAGTTGCGGCTGAGAGATAGTAGACCTCTTCCTTTCGTTTTGTTTTTATATGCAGTTGTTATTCGATGTTTTGTTGTACGAATATGCTGGCATGTTGAATCGTGGATGGAGAGAACCAAGAGTCGCGGAGCTGGACATATCTATTTTTTGCGAGGCGCAATCCGCTCGTTACGTTCGTTTAAGTTTCGCGAGCCGGTTTACGTGACGACCGGCGCGCACCGGCCCACCAATAGCGGTGTCCATCTCGTACCTTCGAGCGGGTTTCCCGACCGTGGCCAGTTCAACATGGCCTAACCCGGAACATAACGCGAACGACAGACCGTCGTGCAATGCCGACTCCGCCGATTCAGTGGCACGAGCTGATTGCGCGTCACTCTTAATAGAGAAGATGAAGTAACTATACGGATTAGGGGAAAATTAACATTGTGATGTTCATTGATCAAATATGTCAAAAGAAGAAGGCCCACTGGTTGAGGCCCGACATTTCTGAGTACACTATAAATAATAAACATTATGTAAAATTTATTGAAATACCTCGTGTGCACGCTTCATTGCCGACACCTTCTTCCAGTACAGATTGTCCCCGAATCGGTTCTGCGTTTTCTCATTGATCATTCTCGTCGACACAGATCGATGAGATCAATGAGAAAAATTGAAACCACATGGTGAACAAACATTTTATACTTGTGTTAAAATCGGTCCTTGTTGAAATTTTTGTTAAATTTTTAACATACTCGTGTGTTAATTTCACATATTGTGATTACCTCAGTATTTTGTGTTAGGTATTTAATGTGCGTAAGTGTTAAAATAACACATTTTATACTCCGGTGTCGATTCAAACGTTAATTTTGTGTTAATTTTTGACGTGATATTTGTGTCACTTTTCAACATATTCACTTTCTGTTAAATTAACACGAAAATTTGCGCAGACCTTTCGGTGAAATATGTCGAGTTTAACATGAAATTTTTTATCACGCAAAGATTGCTTTCAAATCGGTTGATAGGCCGGACGATAAATTCGAGTGAGAAAAAAAGCAACGGTAATTCTGGGACATCTCGTACCATCTTCCTCTCCCTCTTTCCCGTTTCGACGAGATAAGGAGCGCGTATATTCGTTGTTTCGATGTGAAACATCCCGATGATCGGTGAATATCTCTCCGGTGTAACAGCTTGCCACGAATATCGGACAGATTTATATTCGTCGCAACGATATTTCACGCGGTATCAGCCGTCACGAATTGCGGCCGCGAATTGCATTACGGACGCTTAGCGACGCTAAGCCGCGGCGAGATGCATTCTGCGACGAGCAGCTTGAAACGCATGCACGTACCGCGACCAGCCAATCGCAGCGTTTGAATGTGCGCCGCGGGCTGACACATCGCGCACATTCACCGCTGCATCCGCAAATGCGCACGATTGCAGTGCGCGATAAAGCCGCGGCTGCGCGCTGCTGGAAAACGGCTCTCCGACGTTATCGTTACGTGAAAATCCATCGTAAAGTCGGCCGACAGCGATATGCTTCGATGCGGACAGTGTAAATAGGATTTTCCTTTTATCGAAGCGGGCGATTACGCGCGGCAGGCAGACGAGAATTGCAATCAAGGATTAAGTTCGTTAAGTTCGAGAAAGCGATGAAACGTGCGAGCACCGGGAAGCGATCGTGAATCCTTTTTTCGAATGCTTTCAATTTGGAAAATGTTCACTCTTCGCGAATTTCTGCTAGAGGGAAAATTTTATAACCGATCTTCCGCACGGAGAAGAATTTTGTGCTGGCACAGGAAATTGTTCGTTACTGCAGTGACAGCGGAAAGATTTGTTACACGGTGAAAATAATTTTAGATAACTTCAAAATAAATTTCATTGTGACGGCAATAAAATTTAATTGGCATATTTAGCAATTAATAACTCTTAACAGATCTTTTCGCTGTTACTATATAGTAACAAACAATTTGCTCTGTCAGCGAAATATTTCCCTCCGTGTGGACTCGGATATATTTTCCTGCTTCTCATTGAAAAGAAGAAACGTACGATAAATGAACGGAATCTGTGCGAATATCTCGTAAGTGTTACGAGATTTGAGGAAGTTAACGTTTATATTCCGCGTTCATTCCGCTGATACCATCATGGTTTAAATCTAATCAACGATTAACCCAACTGGAATTGAACAATTGCATCGGCCAATTAACTGAGTCGATCGATGCGATTGATCAATTCCACTGGAATCATCAAAGATTACAGTTAAATCTGATTATAGAAACGGACATGAGTCCTGTTACACGGTAACGTTAATCCCGTTTAGTAGGAACCGTAATTAGATCCCGCCTTCATCGTTCATTAGATGTAAACAAGGGCAGAATCTAATGGCCGACAAAGACGGGTTAATTACGGTTGTTACTAAGCCGAATTAACATAATCGTGTAACAGGACTCACCGGCACGGAGGCGTCTGACCACGTGTTGCGTTTTCCACTGCGCTCGTCAACGCGGGTTTCAACCCCGAAGCCGATTAACCGAAGTGAACGTCCGTCGTGTCTCCTGGCAGAATAGTCTTTCATCCCCCTTACCCGAAGGGTTGGTTCAATCACCGAAGCTGCGACGCAAGAGACGCGTCATTGTCGAGTCACCGGATTCGACGGGGGATTTACGTACATCCGAGATCCCGGACAGCAGCTGTAACTCGCGAAGATGACGCGGGGGGAGAGAGGTAATCGGGTAATGTCAAACGGAGAGCGTGGCGTCGCGAGCCGACATGCGCGGTCTCGCACCGGCGAAGGGGACTTTTGCCGAGGCGGGTTGGCAGTTCTGGCTCCGTTTCTACTGCGGCCACCACTCTCCGCCGCCACGGGCTTTTCGCAATCCGCCGCGCGTAAAAACTCGCGAGCACGTTCACGATCGATTAGGCTCGCGGCGGCTAATGAACCTGAGTGCAACGATGCGGGCGGGCGCTACGGTCGGCAGTCCGTTGCAGCAGCGTCTCGCGTAATTCGCATCACCGACCGCGCGTGGAAAGTATCGTCGGTGCGCTCTGGTCGACGTCGTCGGGCCAGCGGATGCCCGTCGCGGCTGTGCCTACCGAAAGATGCGGCGGTGCTGCCGACGGAGACGTCACCCCGTGCGAATCGTGAGGAGGCTGCCGAGGAACGGCCGACGGGCGGTCGAGGCCCAGGAGCTGACCCAACGTGCTCCTTTGACCTGAGGCAATCGCGCGCGCATACGTGCACGCAGAGTCGGTGTGCGCGAGGACGTTCCTCTGGTCGATGGATATTCGCGGGTAAATTCGCTCTCCTCCGTCTGTTGATCCGCCGATCACCGATCGTCCGCGGTCGCAGCTTTGAATGACGCGTGCGTTCGCCCTGAGCGTCGCACAGTAGCCTCGTCGAGGTTGCGATTCTCAACACGCCGTTTCCTCCGCGAACGTCACTGTGGACCGCGCTCGGTCGGTCTTTTTATCTTGACAATCGCCTCCTGCGGAGCCGATTTCTCTCTGAGCGTTTCCCCTGTGACGAAAGCGTTCCGTTGCGACCGGCCCTTTGCCAGTCGAGTTTTATTTCGCGGATAAGTCTGTTTATCTGGCTGCGCGAAAGAGTCGGGATTAACCCGGAAGCGTCCGCGTTGCGAAACGCATGCTGCTTTCGTTGACGAGACGAATGTGCAATGTGAACGTGGACTTTTCAGTTAAAGGGACGCATCCATGTGTGTTACGTGTTAAATAAAATTATGTATAAATCTGTGTCGCGTGTAATCGCCGTGTATAAAGTGAAGTGATTTTTTACGTGGCGCGCTTGTGACGCTCACGCTCGCGGATTAATTGTCATTGTTCAATCGTTCTCTATGTCTATTGTCAGAATTATGAAGTTTATGCGATATTCTTTTTCAATGGTCATGTGCGGATTTAATTGATATTATACAATTGCTATTATACGATTTGAATTCGAAGAGCGAAAGCGTCCATGATCACTGTCGGTAGATAATCGGTAGTCGGCTGTTTTGCCCGCACGCCCGTCTGTTTCTACTTAACACCGAGATTATGCGCGTTGAAGTTCGACCACGCTGATTTATCCGAATGATCGATACTCCCTGTGACGATTAACGTTATTATTACGCGATATAAATAATGTAATCATATAGTTTGTGCATATTAAAATTACGAAAATTCTTATTGGGATAACTGACGTGACGTTAGATCATGAAAAATATTAAATAATAATTGCTCTGTTTTACCAAAAAGGAAGAAGTTATTTATAGGTCGGTAAGAGTCTAAGCACAAATTTCTTTGTGCTATGTTGAATATTAATATAGTTATTAATATTAATATATTCAAAATGACATTAATTAATTAATATTAATTATAATTAACTATAATTAATATTAACTATGTTAATATTCAAAATTGTATTAGGGCCTGCGTATTTAGGTTTTCAATGGCCCATAAGTAAGTTAAATCATGAAGTTCGCGACGCGTAAAACTAACATAAATGCACATCAATACGTACATGGATCTGGTAATTTTCTTTCTCAGAAATAATAATACCGGCGCCAGAAGAGAATCGCAGTAATTTCTTTTCTCCGAAGAGTCTTACCGTTATAAATTAAAGTACGTGTTCGGCCTCCATTGACACCATGGACGATGATATCGACGATAAAGATGACACGAAACGGTAAGAGCGCATCTAAATTAAAGGAAAGAAATAAGACGTATTTAAGATACTAATGCGTAGTTTTGATTCTCGTTCCGATGAGCATTAAGCGTGTTAATGTCTACCTTTTAGAAAATCGCGCAATCTCAGCGAAAAGAAACGCAGAGATCAATTTAACATGCTCGTCAACGAGCTCGGCAGTATGGTCAGTGCTAATACGCGAAAAATGGACAAATCCACGGTGTTGAAGTCGACAATTTTGTTTCTAAAGAATCACAATGGTATGCTTTTACAGCAATATCTGTTAAATCTACTAAATCGTTTTTTTTTTAATTAATCAATTGTAATTAAATTCAGCTTCTAAATAAAAAGTATGATTATTTTTGGATGGTCTTTTAGAATTCAATTTTTCGGTAAAATTACGTGCATATTTTTTATATCAACTGTCTTTCAGAGATAGCAGTTAGGTCAAGGGTCCATGAGATTCAAGAAGACTGGAAGCCGTCCTTTCTCTCGAATGAGGAATTCACGCATCTTATATTAGAGGTAAAACTACGTCGTCAATCATGACGCTGAAGTCGATCTTAATATTGCAAATATTTAATTGCATATGAACTTTCATATTAAATTTTACGTGAATTTAGGCATTGGACGGCTTCATAATGGTTTTTTCGTCAAATGGCCGTATTTATTATGTATCGGAAAGCGTTACGTCCCTGCTCGGGTATCTCCCAAACGAGTTGGAGAGCACCACCATTTACGATATAACGTATCAAGAGGATCAGCCGCATTTGTACAATATTCTGCTGAATCCTGGTAGCACACGGGACAGACAGGCAGTAAAGAAAGGTATTTTCTGTGATTATCGAAAATTACGAACTGCTCGTACGTGATTTTTATTAAAACGATCTATCATACCGGCACACAGAGGACCAGATATCCTTCACGTGTCATATCAAAAGAGGCGGCCTCGACTTTCGGGAAGATTCTATCTACGAACTTGTACAGTTTATCGGATACTTTCGTGAGTAAAAATATCCCATGACTATTCTTAAATAGTCAATGACGCCGAAGGATGACATTTCGATGGCGATATGACGGTCTATGTCGTCAATATAAAGTCAATCCTCTGACGTCATTTTGCCGTCTAAGTTATTATCAGTTTGCGGTATTTCGCGCGCGCGAATTGATCAACATGATATTGTTGCAGGTTCCGCGATGGACAACGACGTCGACAATCTCCTACCGAATCAAAAACTTAGTAATTCCAGCGGTTCAGACAACAAGTATATTTCATCTTCAACTGCATACATAAAAAACAAAAATAATGCCGTACCGCACAACCGGTACACTCACATTTCACTTTGCAGATTAGTCTTCGTGGGTACGGGGCGTCTTCAGACTCCTCAACTCATCCGGGAATTATCCGTGACGGACAACACGAAGTCGGAATTCACGTCCCGCCATAGTCTCGAGTGGAAATTCTTGTTCCTGGATCACAGAGCGCCGCCCATTATCGGATACCTGCCTTTCGAGGTGTTGGGCACTTCCGGTTACGATTATTATCACGTGGACGATTTGGATAACGTGGTCACGTGCCATGAATCACGTGAGTATTAAAGACGAAAGGGGAGAACCATTCCCCGCGCGGCAAATTATTAATCTACGCCACTTTGCTTTTGCTTCGTTAGTGATGCAGAAGGGCGAGGGAACGTCCTGCTACTACAGGTTTCTCACGAAGGGCCAGCAGTGGATTTGGCTACAGACCAGGTTCTACATCACGTACAATCAGTGGAACTCGAAACCTGAATTCATCGTGTGCACGCATTACGTGGTCAGTTATGTCGACGTAATGAAGGAATTGCGCGCGGAAACGGGGGGTTACGATAAAACACAAAGTCAGGATGTTTTACTGCCTGTAAAACAAGTAAGACGTCATGCGTAAATACGCAACCGTAGAACACTGTAATCGTCAGCGACAAACCGGGCCGAGCGAACAGAAAGAAAGAACGGGGGAAACTCCGTTCTCGCCGATATCGTCGCGGAACAATTATTCAAATTAGAAGTCGTGCTAAACGAATGTCACAAGGTCTATTTTTTCACGCTGGACTGTGGCTATGGCACTTGTGGAATTAAAAAAAAAACTGTAAAAAGTTCAGACTTGGAAGAGAAACGAGGAGGATAGAGAACCAATACAAACTAGTGCGGTAAATTCAGCGTAAAAGAACAGACCCATTAATGAACTCTCCTGACCTCGTACGTTGTGTTCACGCTCGACAAACTAATCATTCCGTCATTCGTACAGGTGACCGCATCCTGCCAAACACCGTTGGCGCAATGGGCGAGCAAGTCGTCGAAGACGCCCACCAAATCGATGACGGTCGGCTCCAATCTACGTCATCGTGGCGACGGCTCCAACACGTCCTCGATATCCGTCTCATTGCGGAGCTCACCGCAGTCGCAAATAACGCACGGATCGCGATCGAACACGGTCTCGGCGAACAGTTCCGTGGTATCGAAGCCAATAGCGTCGGTGGACAGCAGGCAGCCGCAGCAGCAGCCGCAGCAACAACCGCAGCAGCAACAGCAGCCGCAGCATCAGCTGGATGTCAGTCAGCCGTGCATCAATTTCATAGATCCTGCGCAATACACGACGGTCAATCTGCAATCGGTCGTCACCGCAGGATTCGCGACACCTGCTGCTCCTATTCTCTCGAGCGTGCCTACTCATGAGGTGAAGGGATAAGTAATTCAAGCTCGACCTGCGTCGTATTTTACGCATTCGTGCGATGCGACGAAAAATATTCGCAACTATATGATACGCACGGTCGGTTGCAAATTGCGAAAAACGAAAGATGTTTCGTTTCATTTGAGGTTTTATTTGACGTTAAAGTGTAATCTTCAATTCGCGTTTTTGCATATTAGAGAGAAAGATGGTATTATGACTTTCACATCGGAAATAAACTACATTCAAGTAAATAAGTACTCCATATAGTTCCGAGCAACATTTTGATTTGGTTTAAGTAAATTTTACTTGGATCGAGTAAACATATATTAATGCAATCAAAATTTGAATGTAAACAAAAAGTGTTGAATTTAAATAATATTTACTTAATCCGAGTAAAAGTTTTACCAAGTATTGGAGTGATGATTTACCTAAATGTAGCACTTTTTTTATTTAATGCATTTACATTTTGTTGTTGTGAATATTTTAAATTAAAAACTGAACAATTGCACCTGTCAAAGTGTTATTCAATCGATTCTAGATTCAAAGCTGTGAAATATTTATTACTTAGAATGTTATTTATGAAAATAAGGCGACATTGCATAATGGATTGAAGAGAAACAGGGTTGACAATGAGGCTCCCAACTAAAGCAAATTAAAAAAATTTGTTTTGTTTAAAACACATTTTCGTTAGAAAATTATATATATATTCAAGGCCACACTAGCAAAATGCTATGCTATTATTTAACTTTGCATAACTCGAAATATGTACAATCGAATGAAATGTTAAATAACGAACAAAACGTTCAAATGTATGTATATTCGTGTGATGATACGCTTAAGTTTAAGAAGAATGATAAAGTATACATAATTAAGTGCTAAAATATACCTTGAAAACGTTTCGAAATATTCCAAAGTAATGCGTTATAACAAATGCTGAATGTTGTGAGCTGGCATATTGGCGTCACTACGTAACGACGGACAACTAAATAAATGATACCATAAGTAATAACTAGAATTCATCACTTACTTGAATATCACTTAATGGAGATATTAAGAGGGGCATAATATCATCTTCTCCTTTAATAATGAAATAAATATTAAATATTATCTATTGAAGATTTTTATCTTCTTTTATTCGATGTATTCCAGATATTGCATCAACAGGGCATCGTGATGACTCCGGCGCAAAATCAAATACAGGACGAGCTGCAGCGAAAACACGAGGAACTGCAACAGCTGATCGTTCATCAGCAGGAGGAACTGAGAAGGGTCTCCGAGCAATTGCTGATCGCTCGATATGGGATTCTCACGCCGTTACTCAACGTTCGTAAAGTTTCTTGAATTTTTCCGATAACGTTTTCTAAAACTCGATAGTATACCTTATTGGGACGATACTATAACAATTACATGTCCAGAATTACTCGATTTAATAGAGCTCAATTTATTGCCTAGAACTCTTAGGCGATCTCCTCTTTTTTATGTGAATCCATATCGTACGACATATGATATTTATTCTAGCTTAAACAGGCTCTGTTTAATTAGGAATTCAGTCTGACTTTTTATTAATAGATTTCTTTCATCCGATACCATCCGCTTTTCGGCGTTCTATTCTGCAAATCTCTGATAAATCTCTATAAAGTCTGTATTATTTTTCATTGTCTGTCTATCTGCGAAATTACATTTTTCGCATACTAAAGTAGAGGTGCCCCGTTAATAAAGATTATTATTATTATTATCACAATTGGCTATCCAAGGATTTACGAACCGAATTTCTGCTTCAGGCGGGTATACCATATAATCCGTCGAATCCATGTCAACAAGCCAACCGGTGCAACACCAATAACACCAACGTCCAGTTGCCGACATCTAGCAGCGTGCAGAGTGTTAACGTGCTTCCCATACCGATCACCGTGCCTATAGTGCCCACAGAATTATTCTCGCATCCTTTGCAAGTGAGCCCATCGCCAGGCTCGACGCACGGCACAGTGGGCGCTATAATTCAAACCCAACAGCAACAGCAGCAGTTGCAGCAGCAACAACAACAGGGCCCGTCACAGCCGGAAGACAGTAACCCCGATCTCGTGCCTTTCCAGATCTGTCCCCAACAGGCCGAGATGATTTACGGTAACATGGAGACGTCGTCGAATCAGCACCAGAGGTCTGCGCAAAATTAAAGAGACCGTCTTCCGTAAACGGACGTTCCGATTGTACCTGTCGATTTGCGAATACAAACGAAGTACGTCCATCTCCGAGCCGAGAAGTCTCCCGAATTCTTCCAGAGCCAACTTGTTTGCTCAACGCGACGAAGGAATTGCAAAACGACGTTTATCGCTGCAATTGCAAGCGTCACAGTTCCGTTCGCACGATAACTGCGTCCTAGGGAAACGCATGCGTCACGAGTTAGGAAAGTAACGCAGGGAGACAACCGATGCGTGCTAGAAAATAGCGGCTGATGCATTCTAAACGGTAACATACGACTTCGGCCGCATTCTGGCACAGCGTTGTGAGATTTTTATATATATCGATGTATTTACGTTCGACCTGATCCAAGGGTCTCCACGTGCGGATGCGTTGAGCGCAAGTCGATCGCGCGAGTAACTCTTTACCGCCTAATGATCGTTGTACATTTGTTCATAATCGTATCTATCTTTTCCTCGTTCGGCCGACTATTGATTCTCATATGAGAGAGAGAGAGAGAGAGACTAGTAGGCATTCATTAAGGTTCCGGAATAGTCAGCTAAGAAATCCGCGTTGACAATAGCAACACAATTCAAAACGACGAAAGAATGAACTAATAGAATACGTTCAGCAAGCGCTACAAATGCTTCGAAGCATTTCTCCTTCTTCATTTGTCTTTTGCGTCCGAATAAAAGAAAAAAAGAAGAAACGCTTCGAAGCGTTTGTAGAGCCTGCTGTACCGCATTTACATGTCTGAAGAGTAGCGTATTGATAACGAAATTTTATGTTACATTTCCTTATTATTTGCTTAATTATGTAAGTGTGATTTGTGACATACTTATTAAACCTGTAAAAATGGACAGAAACTAAGACTAAAACTAAGATTAGCTTGGAATTTTATACGTGGGAGCATATTTTCCACCTCTTTCAACAGCTATGAAACCGTGTATTTTCCCACATAAATAGAACGTTATTTCACGTGCCTTTTACGGCTATTTATTGACTGTCAGGAGGGAAAAGGAGAATTTTCGTCCATTTTCACAAGTGTCTTTAAGCAATCTCAAGTGTTGCTTTATCCAAATATCTTTCTATTTGCAAATGGCACGCGATAATTCTCGACGTGTCATTTCTCGTCTATGAATCGTCACGAATCCAATATGATCGCGGAGACTCGATTCCGAAGCCTTAATCGCGGAAGTTCTCAAACTGCAAGGCAGTGCGGTGAAATTCCCGAGTACTGTTCCATTTGTGTGTATATTGCATAAGATCATAATTTATATGAAGATAATGGTTAGCATGTATACGAGCGAGAGATACGAGGAAAGTATTTAAATAAGGAACAATACTTATTGTACGATTTCTATGTAAATTCTGGTCTCTCCGAGACTATAAGCGACGATCGTCGAATCTCGCTATATTTTCTGTACGAGAATGTAATTTATATATATTTATAACGACGAGATTGCCAAACTGCGTAAGATTCTACTTTGTATGGAGGAGAGCGCGATGACGAAGTATCTAACAGTCACCGTGCTCTATTGTGTGTGTATATTGTATAAAAGTTAGAGATAACGAGAATTTGCGATAATTCTCGCGCCGGGAGGATCTACGAAAAGGTGCGCTCTACCGTGAAATAGTAAGAATATATTTAATATGGAATTTCTACGTGAATTTTTCGGTACTCTATCAAGGACACGGTTGGACCGTATCGATAAGACATAAGTCGTTCGCGATAGACGACAAAAGGAGCTCTGATCAAAATCAAACACATCACATTTTTACATATTTATTGGATTTATTTTTCTAATAAGCGTCGTCGAGTCATCGGAGAAGGGACCAAACTCCGCATTTTCCGGAACAGGGTACGTACTCACACATTTGTATATGTATACGATGGTGAAGAAAGTAATATACTATATATTTTGTTGTATATGTATATGTACAATGTATCATTTTTTCATACATATTTAATGTATCATAATAGATGTATATTGGATCATTATACTAGTTCATAATCGTTGTTTCCGATGAATATATCGTGAGTGTCAGGCAGGAGGCGTTCTAACGAAATCGTGTCGTGGGAATCATAATGTCACGATGTCACGAGACGTGACACCCGAGTCGACGTAACAATGTTTTACGAACGCATTGCGTTAGAATGACGATACGAAAGTTAACCTAGATCGGTATAAATAATTGTTGGCAAATAGAAAGTAAAGTTGGCGATTTTATATCTCGTACGCGTGTTTAAATTCTGACGTAAATACATATCGATTTCCAAAGGTTTTGGAAATCTTTATATATGCGCCTCGACAGGTTTCTTGTTTTCTAAAGATCGATGATCTTTCTGTTTTCTTCTGCCGCCAATTGTATAAATTTGCTATTTTCAATAAAAAACGATGCGAACAGTGACCATCCGGTACATTAGTTAAACCTATCAAAATTACATTAGCGTGTCTCTAATTAATATAATTCCATCAAATCGTCTTTCTTTCATATGTTTATGAGAATTGTGAAAAAATTCCTGAAGAGTTTTACGAGAAGATTAAAATAAACGCATGGTTTTTATAATGTTCTTTATTTGCGTATCATTTTAACAAAATCTAGCGAGTTGCTTACAATATATTATTGCAATAGCATTTCAATACACGCCATACAAAAAGATTATTGACAATAATATACATATGAAATAATGTAATGAAACAATATATATATATATATATATAATTAGCGTAATATTATATATGCTAATATAATTTCATATAATATGTAATTATATATTATATATTATATAATTATATTATATATTACATATTAGGCATTACATTATTTTCTTTTCGCTAAATTTAACTTTAGTGCTGCAGTTTCTTCAAAGCGTCCATCAGAATTTGCACTTCTTGATTCAGGTTATTCGTAAGGGTCTCCACTTGTTGTTTGCTATCGATAATGCTGATGCTCTGCGTGTAAGCGTCATATCTGACACCGAATTTCCTCGGTATAGTTTGCGCGAATTTTCTAAAATTAGAAAAACATTATTCGCTATTTGTTCGTCAATCGTAATTCGACATTTAAGCTCGGTGTGTGCGATCAGAGAAGCGTCTGGATATTGCATCGAATGGCCGTAACATTGCATTGCCGTAACATCTAAACAATAATGGAGCAATACACGTATGTATGCGATGAGATTTGACTCAGCGGCCATGGGTGTTATCGTCGTGCGCAGATCAATGTCACTCATATTGAATTAGTGGAGAAAAATTGCGATTCGCTTGAAATAAGTGTTATAAAATATCATATCATGTATGATAAAATAGCAAACTTCATAAAAAGCATTGTCTTGGCATAAGTGGTAAGGTGATTTCGTCGATCCGCTTCATTTATTTCTAATTTCGTACTTACATCATCTTCTCCTTCGCGTCCTCGAAGTTTTCCGCAACGAAATATACGGGTTGATATTCCGTTATCGGATACTTTTGCAAAGCTGTCTTCGGCGGATCAAACGGTTGCAATTCCGGCTTGCCGCTCAGGCAATATTCCAATTCGCCGAAAGACGAGAGCAGACCGGCGCCGTAGGCCTTTAATTCCCCATTTTGCTGACATATTCCGTATTCCACCGTGAACCAAAAGCACTGCGAGAGCAAGTTGAACTCATGAACTCTTAAATTCAGTTCGATATTTAATTCAGTTGCTGTTTTCTTTCTTGTTTTCTAACAAGGTTACCTCCTACTGAGAATAAGCGATGGTAAGCGAGATTAAGTCGATGTTTACATCAAATACAAATAGAATAACACATGTTGGTTTTGCAATGGATAACTTGACAATATATATGTTTAAGAGCAGTTACGAAACAGCTACGAGCCAGCAAAATATTAATATAAACTTATTTGTGAGAGAAAATTAGCGGAAGAAAATTGGTAAGGAAGTTAATAAGAGAATCGCAGCTAATGTCCTGCTTCAGAATTGCATTTGGTTCTGAATGGAAGTAAGCTGCGATAAACTGTAATTGGTTTCAGCTTGCAAGGTATTTAGATTTAGCGATAAAAAGAAAAATTTTATGAGTCCTTGTTACCGTCGCGAGTTTCTCTATGTAATCGTCCGGAGCACCGAGGGAGGCCAGACCAATGGTTTGCGAGAACTGTGCAAAGGCCGGATCAGCGAAAAGCGGTGCGTGACCTAAGACCTCGTGGCACACATCCGGCTCCGGCGTGTAGAGCGGTTTGCTGCTGTGTCGTATGTACTGCGTGCTGTGAAACACCCTGAAGGCTAAGCCGGCGAGAAAATCGCGCGAAGACAACAGTCCTGCTACTGGACGTAGCGTGAAGCCAGTGGAGTCTAAAAATAATCGACACCAAAATAATCGATCTCTGTCACGATATCGTCGTGACACAATGACGCGTTAGAAACTTTTCTCAGAAAATCCCCTCCAGATCGAGTGAGCGTGACCTATGTGATTTTGGATCAATACTGAGAGAGAGAGAGAGAGAGAGAAAGAGCAGGGATTTTTTCTATATGATGCACGAGGAATAAATAAGAAGCGTCACCTTTCAAAAAATTCGATATATCCTCGAGTTGGGGAATGTTATCCTCACGATAACCACAATTCTCGATGAGCAATGGGAAAACGTGATTGTGTTCCCTGCAAGCGTATTTCGGATAGAGTTTCGTCAGGTTCCTGAAGACCATGCCCCATGTGGCTACCTCTTCGGGCGTGTACTCCACCCTCGGAATAGGTTGTCCGCTAAAATATCCCATAGTGTACGTTAATCCTTCCTCAGGCCAACTTTCTGGGGCAAATGTTCGCTCGACTCACTGTTTGTAATGATAAGCGATGTCGGCGAAATATTTTCTTCTCTTCCTGTACACGGGATCGGTGAAACCGGGGTGGTCACTGTCGAGCTCTGCGCCGTATGACAGAATCTGATTAGCGAACTTGTCGAGATCGCGTATCCTCCGGGGAAACCACGGCACTGTGTCTATGTTGTCTCTGTGATTTCTGAAAACATATCACAGTCGCCAGCTGACATCCGTGTCTTTTATCAACTTGACTAGACTAACATCAAGAAGCGATTTGGGTATGCGAATAGCGAAGATGTTTCCTCAAAGAGCGAATAACTGTACATCGGAGCGAATTCACAAAAATCAAAAAATATCCTTTGACGAATCTTCCAGGCTAGATGAGGGTAGAATATTTCTTAGTTGAAATTCAATTAATTTAATTTAATTTTATGCCAATTAGAGACAATGCGACAAATTAATCTTTGAATGTGTTGTGAACTCCTACCTAGAAATTATTGAGAAATAGCTGCACTGACTTCGTAGAGATTCAATCACGAAAGTGATATTACCACCTGGCGCGCATTCCACCATGAATTCATAGCCGTTTGGTTGTCGGAGAGAACTTCGGGACTCGATGTGTAAGAGATTCACTTTGTGTTCCTAAAAATAATACGCAAATTTCGAGCGTGCGTTTTCTCGTTGACATCCATCGCGAAGATTAGTCGACGAAATTGCACTCACGGTAAAGAGCTGGAGATATCGTCCCAGCGAGCCAATTTCGTCCTCTTCGTTGGGACAGAAAATCAAGCAGATGCTTTTAGCCGAGTCCCAGCCTTCTCTGATGTAATTCCCGCCACGGATAAGTTTTGGCTAATAAGTAATTCATTTGAACAAATAATTCATTTGAAAATAATAGTGATTTAGATCCATCATTACGCGGTAAAACGGTTCGCTAAATGTTTTCGCTTTATGTTACTTTAATAGGGGGAACGTGTTAAAAAGTACACAAATTCATGTTAAATTATGGCATTCGTCTTGTCAGCATATGTTTTTACTGTTCTTTTTGCTATGTAGAAACGTAAATTAAAATTTAAAATGTTCACGTAATTCAGGAAATATTGAAAAATGAACATTGATATTATTATTCCACACATTTGGTTTATTATCAAAATATTATTATTACTATTTTATTTTACTGAACGCACAAAATATACGAAATTCTTTTGAAATCAATATAATTCATATGTTTTACGTTGAAAATTGTCACACACGGACGTACTAGTTCTGTCGCGACTGCCATCCTATACGATCAAATGTTTATGCGATCTTGAGAATATTCGAATATTGTTGCGCGTAAGTGTAAGTGTGAAAATTGTCAGAGAATTGAATGAAAAATCGAACGTAATCTAAACCGCAAAGTGAGCGGATATGCCAAGACTGTCTGATTATTAAACTTCTTTAGCTTATATATATGTTCTCATCAGAACTCCCCCCTTGTTCCAGTCAGAGCAGGTCGTGTTTCATGAAAAATCTGTAAAAATCGTTTTCCGCATACATATCGTTTTCTTTATCAATTTGTTCCGTACACGTGTCATCGACGCGATTGCGCGAATAAAATGACAACAACTAGAACGGCCAATTAAAATATCTCCATGTGAAATAAAGTATCTCCACGAAGGACTTTGCATCAATTTAATTATACAGAGCAATTTAAAAGTCAAGGCCGATTTCCCGTGTGATTCACTCGGTAATTCGAAGAAAGGTAATACGTCATTCGCATCGCCGTTATCTACAAATGTCAACTTGGAAAACAGCGAAACCGAATCCTAAAGAAAAATGCTCAATAATAATAAACATTTCATTTGTTATGCTGCTCCGGAGTTCTTATCGCTCGATTCGTGACGTTGCTTACGAATTATTTGTTATGAAGTAAACTTTTTCCTTATACGTATCTACATTTATCTGCGGATTGATCCAATTAATTACGGTATTAGATCAACGATTTATTAACTAATAATATAATTAATCATCACTTTCATTCGATCGTTATATATAGAGAAATCTTTAACAGAGACCAGATTTCACCTATCATTATATATAGATATATCGATCGTTATATATATTGTTATATTAGGTTGGCAAGGATGAAATTTGTAGTTAATAATATTGCCAACTGTAACAGCTTATTATTTGACATTGGCTTAATATATTACCGTTCTGTTTTTTTTTGTTGGAAAGTTACGTATCTCGCCTGTTTAAAGAAATCATTGTAAGCTCTAAAAAATATTAAAATCTTTTTTTAAAAATTAATTTTGTTGAAAATGGAACGGTCGGAAATTCGCACTATTATGAATGATGAGTTCTTACGTGGAACTACGGCATCGCGGACCGTGCGAAACATTAATAGTGTATTTGGCTCTAGTGTTACTACGCAGCAGATGATATCAAATTAGTTCACCAAATTTCGTACAAATAACTTTGACTTCACAAGTGAGCCACGCGGTCGTCCAGAATCAAAGGTCAATAGTGACGAACTAAAGGTCACCGTTGAGTTTGACCCATTTCAGAATGCCTATGAATTATCGTCGTAGTTTGGTATTAGCAAACAAACAATATTAATTCATTTATCTTAAGTCGATAAAATGAAAATTTAGATAAGTGGGTTCCACATGAACTGAATGAAAAACAGAAACAAAAGTGTTTGGAACCTTGCTTGATGTTGCTTTCTCGTCACAAATCTGATCCATTTTTTAATCGAATTATCACTTGTGATGAAAAATGGATCCAATATGACAATCGCAAACGTTCAGCACAGTGATTGGACAAGGATGAATCACCAAAACACACTCCAAAGCGCAATATTCATGAAAAGAAGCTGATGGTGAGTGTTTGGTGGTCTAGCGCAGGTGTGATCCATTATGATATCATGAAACCTGGCTCATCGATCACAGTAGAAATATACTGCAACCAACTGGACGAAATGATGCAAAAACTTAAAGAAAAACAGCCTAGATTGGTCAACAGATCGACTCCTATCTTATTGCATGATAACTCTAGACCACACACTGCACAAAAGACTGGCAAAACTACAGGAATTGGAGTTGGAACTTTTTCATCATCCTCCATGCTCACCAGACCTAGCCCCCACTGACTACCACTTCTTCCGCAATTTGGGCAACTTTTTAATAGGAAAACAATTTAATTCCGACAATGCTGTAAAACTGACCTTCCAGGAATTCATTGACTCTCGTCCGTCAGGGTTTTATACCACCGGCCTGAACAACTTACCGCTTAAATGACAAAAGTGTATGGACAATATGGGTGCATACTTTGATGAATAAAATAATTCCTTATGTTTGTAAGTTATCAACCAACTTTGCCTTTTTTTCTACAAATTTCATCCTATCATGATATATAGAGAAACCTTTAATAGAGACAAAATTTCATCTCTTTACAATGAAACTTGCAAATGTTTTGTACGATGTACAAAACATATGTGCTTTCCAAGCACAGACAACGAATTCGATAAGCAGTAATGTACAATGTCAATTAATCGCATCTTTTTACCATGATTACGGATAAAATCGGAAATTGATATTTTAAGATTGCGAGAAGTAATATCAAGGAGTTATTGTTTAAGGAAGAGATACAGACTAATAATTTTTAACGCGACGGTAGGTTGTTTGTGTATTAAAAAATCTGTAACAGCCCGAAGACCGACGAAATAACAATCGAGCTTCGCGTTTTTGATTGAAGTTGGTAGTCTTTTGATAGCTTCTTTGCACAAAGTTCGAAGTATGTATAAGAATACGATTAAAAAAATATAATCTTCATTTATGAAGAAAAGAAATAAATATGTTCTTATCATATTCTTCTCTAACACTAAATTGTCTTACCGTGTCTGGGGGTGTGTTGTCCAGAATGTATTTCCCCTTTTCAATTTGATCCGGCATTTTAGTTTGGCCCGGCATTTTAATTTGGTCCAACTTTTCAATTTGCGGAGTTCTTTGGACATACATCCTCGTGTACGGAAGTCCCAAAGCACACGTGGTCCGGCTCGAAATAACTAGGCTGCCTTCTTGCTATTCAATGATGCTACAACGATGAACTGCTGTTACGCGCGACGGGTTAAACGGCTTTAACATTATTTGATGGAAAAGTAGCCTTCTGCTAAATACATATATGTACGCTGTATGAAGCGCAAGCGCAAGAGAAAATCTGTGAAATAAGTGACAAAAGGTCGAGAAAGTTATCGCTGTGTTGACACGTGATAACGTTATATCAGTACAATCGTGAAGTTTGAGAACTTTATATTCGTACACAGGTATATAAATATTATATCGAATGTTGCATAGTTTAAAATGTCTCCCGAGCCATAATCATTAATAATAATAATCCTTCTTAACTTTTCATTGTCATTAGTTACAATGATAATATGATACATGGGATAAAATATTTTCAAGACCAATAATAATATAATGGAAATGGATAATAAAGGCAAATAATAATCAGACACTGATGTCGGAACGACCCCAATATTTAATAAAAAATATATTTATATTTAAGGACGTTTCGGTCTTAATCGTTTCGACTCTTTTCAAAGTAAAATGACAATTTAAAAAATCGAAATTCATGCTGTTATAATGCTTATTATGAAACGCATATAAAAGAGTATGTTAAATTCGTACCGACGATGAATTCATAAAAATATAAAAAATAGATTCTTGCTATGTCTAAAAGTAAAATAAATAGCCAGTTTTTAACGATACTCCGAGGGAAATTATAAATATTTTCATTACTATAATCCTTTTATAGTTTTAACCACAAAAATAATACTAAGAATGTAAAGTTATCATCACTAACACATTAAAGCAAGACGTTTGTGTGTAGTTTTACAAACTCAGTAGGTTGGACGGTCGAGAAAATGTATACAATGTATATCTAGGTTTATGTAGATAAATATTATGAAATATTTGTATTGAGACAACCAAAAAAAAATTTAGGATAGAAATGATAAACTCAAATATGATGAAATCCACTGCATATTCTTTTAAATTAAGGCTACCATGTTGGCGTTTGATGAAAAATATTTTATATTATTACATATATATTTTTATATATAATTAGCCTGTATCTGAGATCTCCACATTTTCTCAATTAAACTCATATCCATCACTTCTATGTTGAAACAACAAAATAATAATTATTAACTATTAACTTGTGATAGTTGATTAGGATACTTTTTTTATACGAGTTTTTAGTTGTTTACTGTTGTTTAACCGACGAGAATTGATCCGGTAAACCATCCCACCTTGGGATTCGTTAGGTAATTTATCTTTGTCCACATCTTTGTGCACTTTGACAAATAAATTCGGCATGAATTGGGCATGTTATTTTTATTTCTGTTACTATACAACTAAAACGCATAGGCGACCAATGTTTTTCAGTTTGCGTGACTACACGTAAACTTTTAATATATTTTTATCGCGGGAGGCGCGAATATTAGCTTCTTCACATTTTTGTCCGGATATTCCTCGTGCCTGCACCTCATTCAGCTATAGCCTCGCATTTCTATTTGTCGTGCCCTCCCGTTCATCGAGAGGAATTTAATTTAATTGAACGGAGCTTCGAGCGACCTCGATATAGCGATCGCTATAGCCCGAGTCACTACGTCGCTCTACGTGTGACGATTCCACTCCTCCGTTTTTCTTCCCTTGCACAGCGGGAATGTCTTATGTCGCCATTTTTGCGCTCTTGATCTGAAGTTATATATCGACGGTTTATCGACAGCTATCGGTTTGGATATTTGCCGTTACGCAGCTACTTAATAATAAGATCGGACGCCGAATAGGCGTGTACGAAACGTTTTGGACATAAACACACGCAGTGTGCGAACAGCACGCAAGTAAAATCGAATGCTTGGCGCTGTACGTAACGTATGTAGCGAAGCGCCATCAATCTTATCGTCGAACGTTTGACCCTCGCTTCACCCGTCGTGGCGAGATGTACAAATGTTATTGATATTTCTCTTTTTCTGCAATATACAGCGCATTGCCATGATAGCGTACTTGCGTATATACGTCAATACCCACACAATATATATATATATATATATGTGATTTGATAATGCAGCTGGTGATCTTTGTACTGAGACTCGAGGAAGTTGGTTGATTTCAGTTGGAAAGAAGATTCGACGAGGGAAACACGCGGCAGGCAAGCTTATTTCGTCCGGATTCTCGGTAAGAAACAATCGAGATTGTTGTCGGGTGGGTGAGAAGACCGCGTTGATATTCGTGTCTCCTAACACGCTCAGTGGCAAATGAGATTCTCGAAAGAATTTTATCATATCGACCAATACGATATGGAAGTTTAGTGAAGTGATGTTGCTCAACACCACCTATTGGTTATCGGATTCTAAAAGGACCTAAGCAAATATAACTTATGCATACCAAATGAAGGAAACTACTTTCCAGCTTTTCAACATTCGTTCAGTTCAAATATAACGCGTTTGTTACACGGTTCATTTCGGGAAACTCTCCTCGCATATCGTATTACATTTGTTTTTATGTAATTAATTTATGTTTAATTATGTGAAATGGACTTAATTCGTTCATGTGAATGTAGAAAGAAAAATTCTCGCTCTGTCACGTATATCGCGTAGTGAACGTGTTATAAGTAGAATTAAAAATTTGGAGTAAAATGAAACTTGAAGTGAGAGATCGGTGCATTACACGTGTGTGACGCTGATAACAAACATGTTAACTGTTCTCCGAGACACGATCTTCCCGATCTGTTGATTCTAATAGTTCCGGCACATGGTGATATAAAATAATATAAAACCCATGACGTTTCTACAATACGATATGTTTTAGTCGGTCTGTCACTTTCCCTCGAAATAACACTAATAACTAATCACGAATTCATTATTTTCCAGAAACAAGCGAATGTTACCCGGTCGTTTACCTGGCGCTTAATTCAAGGGAATCAGCGATCGATCTTACATGGATTCGAATTTATCACCCGCTACGATTAACCGATCTGTTACTTGCACCACCTTCGATGCATATCTGAAAGGAAAGCGACTCGAGAGCAGTCCCTACAGAAGCAGACGCTTCTGCAAGTGGAAGATTGTTGCGGATAACACAGGGCAAACATGAGCCTCGATTTTGTCGCCGGATTCTTTGGAGGTAGAGTATTATATTTCGCGAAAATTCATTTCGCACATATTCCGTTTTAAATTCTGTCTTTTGATTCGCGCTTTTACTCAAGCGTATTATAAATGTATGTTATCAATGCATCGAAGTTATTTATGGTTTGCGAAATTTAAGCTGTTTATCCGATAAACAGATATAACGGCGTGGAGATTTGTATTTCGCTTCAATTATCATCTGTTTCTGCGTGATACGTTAAAAGTTGTTTTAAAAGCTTCATGACTTGATTCGATTATCGCAGGTCAGAAGTAACGTATGTGGAAATTGTGTGACGACGTTAAAAACATCTTCGTTTTTTATTAAATTCATGATACGAGAATCAAAAATGTAGTTAATGCCTGTATCAGCCTTTGCATTGGTGCTTGTATTATCTTACAAGAAAAAGAAAGAATTCAATGTCGATATAATTTAACTTTTCACGATAACTGCTGCATATTAATCAAATATGAAGCAACAAATCCACGTACGCAAATTCTCGCAGCAGAACTTTCACCTCGATATAACGAGGCTTTTTTTAAATACCAGGATGTGCCGGTATTGTTGTGGGATATCCCTTCGACACGGTCAAGGTCCACATGCAGACGCAAGATTCTCGAAATCCGAAATATCGGGGCACCTGGGACTGTCTGCGTACCATACTCGCGAAAGAATCGGTATTTAAAGAAAGATTACATACATTTTAGAGAAGAACGAATATAAAATCATATCAATATTCTTGAATCTGCACAGAAAAAAGATTTTACTGACGCAGTTAATCTATGGTTTAGCTGAAGATATTTTGCTACTGTAACTAAGATTGACTTTGGTTACCGTTGCTGGATGAATACCATGCCTGTACAGGAAAAAATAGTCTTTAAATTAAGAATAGATATTCTTATATATAAGCAAGAATATTATAATTTGATTAAAGATTGATTTTTTTCTATATGATATGTGTCTGCTACTGCTAAATTTGTAAGCTTGTAACAACGGAAATTCAGCTGGGCTGAGCATAGATACAAGTTTAGCTACGGTAAACAAATGTTAGAGGTGGCACCTGTACACCTAGCGACAGTAATTGAAATTTCAGTTACGACAGCAAGTTTTTGGCTACAGCGGCGAAACATTTTCAGTTAAGCCACGATTGGCTGTGGCAGCGAAATCTTTTTTTCCGTGTGCTGTCATTGAAAAAACTCGCTCATTAAAAAAGATTTCGTTTCGAGAGACCGAAATGTTGTGTGCACAACAGCCGCTGTTGAGAGATCATAAAAGTCACGAGGACAACTCGATCGCAATTTCCCTGTCGCAAATCACACGACGTTTATTCATGTGTGTAGATGGCTGGCCTCTACAGAGGCATGACTTCTCCGATCGCGGGGGTCGCACTGGTGAATTCCATCGTCTTCGGCGTATATGGGCACACTCAGCGGCACCTGTCCGAACCCGATCGGCTGTCGACGTGCTTCCTGGCCGGCGCTTCCGCCGGCCTCGCTCAGACCCCCGTTTCTAGTCCGATAGAGTTAGCAAAAACGCGAATGCAGCTGCAGTCCTCGAGCCAGGGTGGCTCTCAGGGTCCGATGCAGTGCTTGAGGAAGATCTACCGGCGGGAGGGCTATCGGGGGGTCTTCAAGGGTCTCGGCATCACGTTCCTCCGAGAGGGGCCGAGCTACGGCGTGTATTTCGTGACGTACGAGATGCTGACGAGGACTCCCTCGAACCAACCGATCTCGACGTTCCACATGCTGCTCGCGGGTGGCCTCGCCGGCTCCGCTTCCTGGGTGATCTCCTATCCCGTGGACGTGATCAAGTCGCGCGTTCAAGCGGAGAGCGGCAATCGTTACTCGAGCTCTTGGGACTGCCTGAAGAAGTCCGTGCGCGCCGAGGGATACACTTGCCTGTTTCGCGGTTTGAACTCGACGATCCTACGCGCGTTCCCGATGAACGCTGCGACCTTCACCGTGGTCACGTGGATGTTCAGGCTGTTCGGCGAGCAGCCGAGCGAGGCGTCGAAGAAAGAGGAGGGCGGGCTGACCTCGAGCAAGCAACCGAGGAATCACTCGTCGAAGGGTTACGAGCCCTTCGCTAGCAAGTGGAACACCTTCTTCGACGGTATCTCGAGAAGCAACGGCTTCGTCGGATCGTACTCCGCTGCTTCCATATTGTCCATCAGCGGCCTGATGCCGGACAACAGCGCCTGTCTGGTTCACAACTGCAGACGATCGGGCTGCAAGCATGACGCGTCGGGCCCGAGGAACGCGTGCGGGAGTACGGAAAGGAGCAAGAGAGAATCGAGGAACGACGGGGAACTCGAGGAGGAGGAGGATGAGCACGTCGGCGAGCAGAAGGAAACGGATTGGAGCAACGTCGAGTCCGCCATAACCACGTGCACGTGCAATCCGCAACGCGCAGCCGATGTCTCGAAGCTGGGTGATACCTGAGCTGGGTTGATACCTCGGCGAGTATGTTCAGCGTGCCGGCACGATTATTTCTTACCGAGAATCCGGACGAAGTGATTCGCGCGCGAGAAAGGAAAACAATACTCGTCTAGAAAGAGATTCTTTCTCACGATTAAATTAATAAACAACGAATTAGCATAAGAAAAATTGTAAGACAGAATGTGCAGACCGAGTGGATATTAATAAGTTAAAGAATGTTTTATGTGTGACGAGGATGTGAATGAGATTTTGCATAAGTTTTACAAGCGTGAAAGCGCGTACGCTTTAAATTCGATGGCTGACCGAGCAAGTAGGAAAATGTCTAGGAATTGTTGGGCGGAACGTGTCTCGGATTGGTTATGCGTAAGGACTTGTAACGATAAATATTCTGACTTCCTTTCTGTTGTTTCTCTCTTATCAGAGCTGTATATATATTCGATCGATTCACCGAAATTGGCGTGCTTTACAAATTGTTATAATTTATGTTTTTATAACGCTCTTTTTTAAATAAATGGAAGCAATGTTAATATTTGTGTCAAGCACCCGTATTATGAAGCAGGGACAGCAGGATCTCTTTTGTCAAGCAGCAGTCTCCGGCTTAACGGCGGACATGTAAGACTACATGTCATAGCCAAACGCGACGTTTATTCGCTTCTTAAAAATCACACAAAATAATTCGTATCCTGCTAACAAACCCCTCACCGTTTCTCCATTCCCCTTCACGCCCTCCTGCGTTCCTCCGGTGCATTTGCATCACGAATCGGCCTTCGATCTCTCGGCCCATGTGTCAAAATTTTGACATATTCTAAATTCCAGCACGTATAAACCCGACACGCAGCGGCGCGTTTCAGCCGTTCTCGATCGTCCTCAGCAATTGATCGCGAACGGAACTTTATCGTGACCACGTCTTCGTCTTATATTGAAAAATTGTCAAGTCGCGAATCGCAGAAATCAAGCCGAACCAGATCGATACGAAGTTCTAACCTTCCGAGCGACTAAATTCTCAAGAAATAGTTACTCTCATTCGGTAAGTACGAAATAAACTATTAAATGTAAGTTACGTAATTTTTTACGGTAACTCTCTCAACGTAGACAAACTGTTGGGAGGACCAGATTATGTTTATAATTTTATATATGCCTATCTTACATTATTCATACCTAACCAATGTAATTATACAATATTGTATTATTAATTTTTTATAACAGATGAAACAAATATATATATATATATATATATAATTTAACGTGATTTAACATTGTAACAATAAATTCTGTATCATTATTTTCAATCTCCTACAATGTTTCAGTTTAGTCTGCAACAATAATGCTCCAGTTCCTTCTTCCTCAACAGATTCGGAGAAACCGTTTAAACCAACAAATACATTTTAATGCTGTAATTCACGGCACAATATCGCGCCATTGTCGCGTGATTGCAAATCCGCACCGGCCGTTCGAATTTTGATATGGATGTAGAACCAAGTACCAGCCAGAGAAAAACCGAGACAAAATGCAACACGAAAAGCCAGCGTTTGATAGCCGAGAGTGGCGGCCGTTGTATGAGCACCCAAGCCATGCAATCGCTCAACGATTTCCGACAGAATAATCTGCTTTGCGACGCGGTCTTACGACTGGAGGACGGCGGTGTCTTTCCAATTCACCGGGCCATACTTTCAGCGTGCAGTACATATTTCAGGTTTAATTTTAACCGACATATCATCAGCGCAACTATTCCACAGCAACAGCTCTTCCCCTTTCTGTCAGAAAATTTGCAATAGATTCCCCAATTAATCTGACGAAATAAATTACATTGACCGTCGCGACTCTCGTTTCATCTGTTTCACAGAACTCTGTTCACGACGACGTTGCACTCCCGTGAGAAAACCGACGTGCTGCTGCCAGGCGTGAAGAGCCCGATGATGACTCTCCTGCTGGAGTATGCGTACCTGCGATCGATCGACATAAATCGCGAGAACGTGTGCGAATTGTTGACCACGGCGGATTACCTGAGCATTCTGGGCGTGCGCGATCTGTGCTGCGACTATCTGCGCGACAATCTGGCGCCGGAAAATTGCATCGGCATGAAGAGATTCGCCCGTCAACACTTCTGCAAGAAGCTGGAGACCGACGCTTATCGCTTCATCGTGGAACATTTCGTCGAGGTGCGATCGACGAGCGGCGATTCGTTTATTCGCTCGCGCCCCCTTCCTGAAATCCGTTCTCTTCGATCTACGCCAGGTATCCCAGAGAAGCGAAGAAATCTTGCATTTGCCCATCGAAGAGTTGCGATCGTTGGTCGGCGCGGACGAATTGAACGTGAAGAGCGAGCAGACAGTCTGGGAGCTGGTGCTGAGGTGGATCAACTACGACCCGGAGTCCAGGAAGGATCACATAGTCGACCTGATGCGGAACATCAGGCTCGGCCTCTTGGACACGCAGTTCTTCTTGGAGAACGTCAAGGATCATCCGTACGTCGTGGGCAACGACGCGTGCAGACCCATCATTATCGAGACTCTCAAATTTCTTTATGATCTGGAGATGATCACGCAGAAAGACGGCGAGGTGCCGACGCCGGAGATCGCGCGACCTCGAGTCCCGCACGAGATCCTCTTCGCCATCGGCGGCTGGTATGGCGGAGGGCCGACGAATTACATCGAGACGTACGACACCAGGGCGGATCGATGGATTCCGGTAATATATTATCGACACTTCGTGGACACGCAATTTGCCTCGGTATATTTTCATCGACAATTTTTTCACTCCATTTCTCTCCACTGAGAATTTCTCCTTTTCTGTTTCCGTTCAGTGTAACAATGAAATATTACTCATTATCAGTCTAGTCCCTCTTTTTTGTTGGCGAAAAAGTTTGTGATGAATACACAGTAAACAATTTTGCGTAAATAACGGCTCACTAAAATTGTTGTTATTTTAACATGAGAATATATTAAAAAGTGCACAAATATATTCACCTTGTTAAAGTAACATAAAAATGTCGGTGGACCGTTCTTTAAAGAAAATTTTTCGTTGTGTATATTTGAAGAGTTATCGGGAAAATATTTTTTGTCGAAAATAATTATTACTTATAAAAGAAGGAAAGTAAACTCGGTAATCGTTTATCTTTGCGGTAGAATGATATTTTTCTCTGTTTAGATCGAGGAAACGGACCCGGCCGGGCCGCGAGCTTACCACGGACTCGCGGTGGTTGGCTTCGATATCTACATGATCGGCGGCTTCGACGGGGTCGATTACTTCAACAGCTGCCGTTGTTTCAACGCGGTGACCAAGGTGTGGCGAGAGGTTGCTCCTATGAACGCCAGAAGGTCGAACATATTTCAGAACAGCTAGTCACTGATCCGAGCGCGACTCGGCTGGTATTAATCTTATTACACGATTTAACGGCGAGGTGGTGATTTTCGTTAAAGGGAGAATACTAACACAGAAGCTCAGTGACTAGCTCGTTGATAATGTCACTGATAATAAGAACTCGAGTCAGGAGGTTCTTGCTCGTTGCAGATGTTATGTTAGCGTGGCGATCTTGAACGACCTCGTTTACGCGATGGGAGGATATGACGGATACAATCGGCAAAATACGGTGGAGCGTTACAACTACAAGACAAATCAGTGGTCCCTCATTGCGTCGATGAACGTACGGAGATCCGACGCCAGCGCGACTACTTTGAACGGTACTGCTTTATCCTCACGGTGCCGTGTAAATATTAATTCTTAAATTACAAATTCTTGAAAAATATTTAAGAAATTTAAGAAATTTTTTAATTTCTAAAAAATTCGAAGAAAGAAGTCGTACGGGCACAACCGGGCACAATTGAAACCGGTACCAAATGAAATTGTATGGAACGCTGAAAAAGAATAAATGGGCTCATTTAGAGAATGTCACTGCGCCATCTATCGATCATCAAGTTCTTTGGAACTGACTTTCAGAAACAAAACAGAGGCGGACAGATTTGAAACTTATACATTCTTTTTCAGCATTTCGTAAGCTTTTATTTGATATCGGTTTGCAGAGCGCGAACGAAATCGATCTTTTTGCAAGTTTCTCTTCTACAGAATTTTTGGAATTTAAGAAATTCAGAAGAATTCTCGAAATTTTTATAATTTCCGAGAAATTCTGGGAAATTTCGGAAATTCTTTAATTTAAAAATTAAAAAATGTCGGAAGTTTCTGAATTAATTCTTTAATTACTTTTTTAACTTTCAAACCCGTCTATTTATTTTACGTAAAACAAACGTCATAATACTTACATTAGTGACTTCTCAAACACTCCAGACAAAATATATATCACGGGTGGCTTTGACGGGCATGACTGCATGAATACGGCCGAGGTGTACGATCCAAATACCAATCAGTGGACGATGATAACCGCAATGAGGTATCGCAGGAGCGGTGTGTCGTGCATATCTTATCACGGCTGCGTTTATGTTATCGGTACTAAAACATGCATTTCTCACGAAAAAGTTTCTATTGTGCCACCTATACGATTTAAATCGATAGTGAGTGCATTTATGAACGCGGGAGTATCGACCTGTTTCTCGACTACAATCGCTTCGGTGTAAACTATACATATTTGTACGGGCGACGCACGGCTATCCCGAAAATTTAACAATCATGGAATCAAGAAGATACCAAAGCTTTTTCGTTTATTACCATCTGTCTCACATCGTGAAACTAAATATCGCTGGACAATTAATAATCTTTCATCATGTTGAAGGAGGCTTTAACGGAATATCGAGAATGTGCAGCGGGGAGAAATATAAACCCTCCACGAACAGCTGGAGTCACATCCCCGATATGTACAATCCGCGCAGTAACTTCGCCATAGAGGTCATCGACGACATGATCTTCGCCATCGGCGGCTTCAACGGTGTGACCACAACGTATCAAGTGGAATGTTACGATGAGAAAACCAACGAGTGGTAACCGACTTTCGTCGTGTCGATTTGTCTTACGTTTGCACCGTGAAATATCCCGAGTCGAAGTTTTACTTTTACATTAAATCTATTTGGTTCTACATTGAGTCTTCAAGTAAGGGAAATGGAAATAATTTCTCATTTGTAGCATCAAAGAAGCACAATAGAAGACTTAATAAAGACAAAGGTTCATATTTCGAACTCATTTTTATCGGTAAAAGTGCTTTAAGTATGGTTTCTCCATCAATCGGATAATTTCTACGCTGCTTTTAAAGGTGCTCTTATCGATAAAAGAGAATTCAGAATATGGGCCTTAATGTAGAACCAAAATATAGACTAAAATTTCCACTCGGGGTGATAATATATCACAAAGATAATGCAGACACACAGTTTCTTGCGGTTCAACGAACCGCGACAGTCCGAATTGCCGTATGCGTTTTAAGTCCGGTACTGTATTTTTTCCATTTTCTTAACTTGCGGTTTAGGCTTAACCTGAGGGTAATGTAAAAATTACGTTTTTTCTTTATTCACGGTTAATTCATTAAAAAAGATTTTAATTGATTCTTTAAAAGATACCACTACAGATATCGTAGTCATGGTTAATGATTAACCATGAATAGAGAAACATAATTTTTGTACTATTACCAATTTAAATCGGAACAATAGTTAATGAAAAACCGAAAGAAACAGGCAATCTGTGCGTCATTTTAAACCTACGAACCTCCGAACGTAGGTATGAGGCGACGGACATGAATATGTGCAGGTCGGCATTGTCGGCCTGCGTGATCATGGGTCTGCCGAACGTGCACGATTACATACACAAGCATCGCGAGCGGCTGATGGAGGAGAAGCGGCAGAAGTTGCTGGCTCACGAGGTGCGTCGGAGTCCGCAGCAACAGCAGCAGCCACGACAGCAGCAACAGGAGCGGACGCGAACGAATTTGCAGCTCAGCCCAATCGTGCCGACACCGCCGCCTCTACCGCGAACAAACGTGAACGATAATAACAATAATCGCCGGCTTTAAATGCGTGGGCTCGTCGTCGCTTTAAATCAGCAGTGTCAGATCTGCGCCCGTCTAACCGGCTCCATGCAAATTTAAGGATTATCGTCTGGCGTCGACACGGAATGACGATCCGAAGAAGCGGAGGAAAAACTTTACGACCAGCCGCAAAATGTCACCGACGGCTGCTCGCACGCCGTCCGCCTCACCGGCCATATGTCAATTTCCTATACGTTCTTTTAAATGCATGTAACGTTTTGTAATCGTGTTACATACGTTTAAGAAACGATGATGAAGCTAACCGCGCTACCCGGGTGATTCCTCTCGTCTACTCGCGAGAGGAGGATACACTTTCAGACTGCTATTTACTCAGCTTTCTTAAGTCAAATCGTTTTCTCTTTGATACTGCGGATGTTTTTATTGGATTTTTGCGATGTTATTTTACACGTGCTCTATATCACGTGACTCTTCGACTGATCCGACGTTAAACGAAGATAAGCGATATTTTCGTCGCGAGTAGAACCCTGGTACAACGGTGGGACAAGGCTGGGCGTAAAATTACATCCAGAACGCCAGCTCAGATTGGAGCAGCTGCGCATGCAATGCGCATATCGTGCGAAATGTAACGAAAACAGATGATAAATGCGAGGGCGAGGAATGCGGCAAACAGAAGCGAAATCTCGCGAGATAATTTCGTGGTAAACACCGAGAAGGCGTTTGTGCACTGAACGAACGAATTTCCCCGCCAGCGCGATTCCATGCGCGCGTTTGCGATTGCGTGCAGCGGAGCTATACGACAATAAAAATTACGGCAACTCTCACATAAGTGTCGCAGATTTACTCACGGTATCCCATCACGCGAGCGCAAGCTTAACTCGTGCGACAGAAGCGAAAATGACGACGGCGTTGAAGTGACGTCAAAATAATGAAAAAATAATTGAGCAGTGGATTTTTATAGTCATTTTCTCGTAGTATCGACGTCATGGTAACTTTTGGTCCCACTTGGGTTTCGATGTGTCGCGGGTAGATTATAAAAGCAGCAGGTAGATTAGATAAGATGAGGGATTTTTCCCTCCTTCAACAGAAACTCGTAAGTGATTAATGTTATCTAATTCTTGCCTCATCTTGTACAAACTGCTCTATATTAGAAGAAAAAATTATTAGATTGCGCAGTAACGGAGCGGTAAGAGTATGTCAAGTATATGCGCCGACGCGATACGTTACGCAATGCTTGTCGTGGCGATTATGCAAAAATCTTTTCACAAACACATAATAGCGATTGTTTCCATCAGGGAAATCTAACTGCAGAAACAGTGAAAAGAGAAATATTATTTATTACTTCTTTCTTATTATCTTAGTCACATTTTCAAGGCGTTGTCGATGACTTTACCTGAAATATTCTTAATTATGTTTAATTCATTAAATTTATATCATATTAAAAAAATATCCTTATCCTTATAGCTTGTTCTGATGGGATTTAAAACTGTTGGCTATTGAGTCTGCATATGAATTACGTCAAATGCGACATACGATTGTATGCATATATGAATATGTGTATATATTTCCTCTACAAGACGCGTTACGTAATGCCAATGAATGTTTCACTGGTCGAAATCAACGAAGCATAAGACGAAAAAGTTAAGTGGAGCTATTTCTATCGAACATTAGTAAATGCTTTGTAAATGATCGATATAGCCCTGTTTTATTGATTGAATCAGTGACATTTTCCCTGATTCGATTTAAGAGAGAGCAGAGCTTCCTTTCTTTCAGTTTTTAAATGTTAATCTTGTTACCTGCTTCATCGGCAGTAATCATTTCTACAGACATCTTTGGGCAGAGAGAATAATCGTTACAAGTTCGTCTTCAGAGGCTCGGCATAAAATTTCAAGGAGAATATGAACGACCTGTGTCTTGATCTGTATTTCTCGTTGCAAAAATAAGAAGGCGCTCAGAAAGACGAGGCGAGTATCGAATGACCGGCCAGAACTTTTGCTGCGAGCTGTAGGCAGGGGCAATCAATGCTATGTAGAACGGAAAGTGACAGCAGCGAGCTCTCTCACTCCTGCGCCATCTGAAAAGCGCAAGTCGAGCTGCAAATCCTGCTACCTGCTTCCCTGATGACCTGCTTCGACGTTCAGCTCAGTGTTGCGCGTGACGTTGCGACGCGCGTTCGGAGGGACGGTTCGGGCAGATCGCTCGTAATTCGCGAGCCAAGTTATGATTCATCAAAAATACGCGGCACATTGGAAACACGACGACGCACTCTCGTGAGCGCGTTTCGAACGCACTTTTTACGAGCGATTAATAATTTTCGACGAGCGATTAGCGCCGAACGGTGTTGGTAACTCGGACCATACCGGCTGTTTCGTTTCTGAGTTGGCGAACGTGTCACCTCGTGAAACGTGTATTTGTTAGCGGAGACGTGTAAGGTCCAACTAAGTGGTCGTGCGCGCGAGCCGGGAGAACGGGAGCACCTGCGGCTGAAACAGTGCTCCGAAACGCGCCCGTCGACGTCACAATGGTGAGCTGAGAGGTGACACGTACGGGCAATGGCGAAAAACGCGAGAGGCTGCGAGACGGTGCCCATGATTCTGGTATGCGAACACTGCGCTAACCAGACGTTCAAGCAAATCCAAGACTTCGTTAGGTGGGTCCATCTGTCTAACACGTCTGTCCGGCTACCGTGCTCCGTTTCGTCGCGTGAGCGCACCCCGTTCCCCTCTGTCGTCGACGAATTTTCGCGTCACGCTACAAAATTGTCGGCCCGGCCTTCCGCATCGGTCGGTTTGATAACGAACAATTGGCGAAATGGAATTAAAAAAAAAAAAAGAGGAACGGACAAGAAGCACACTGCACTTATCGCTCTAATTGATGTCTCTAATTGTTGTATGACGGTGCGCTGTTTCGCAAATTGTTTCAGGCATTTGAGAGACCAACATTGTTCCAGAGAAGGTGGGTCCTTCGTGTGCCTCTATGGCTATAATGGAGTGTGCACCAGTCTTCCTGTGGAAGGTGTTTCCGACAAGGATTATATAGCACACGCCACCAAGCACGCAGCGATGCAGCAGCAACGGAAAAGCAATGGCCAGTTATCGGAGGCCGGCTCGTCGTGGACGGTGTATTCAGCCGCGCAAAATCTACCAGCTGTTCTCAACGATCCCTTCAAGGGAAAGCAGAGCAATTTCCTCACTCGCACCTGGGGAGATGGGTTTATCGAGAAGGTGGATATTCCAAAGAGTCCGTATCTGCCTGAGGTCACGATGCAGCATTTTGAAATGTATTTGAAAAAGATTGCAAGGGTAATTGTCAACGTAGTTGTACTTCCTCAATGGATGGATATCTTTGATACATGCCGAGTTGAAATTTTGGTCTTATGTTAAGTCTATTTGGTTCTGCATTAAATCTTCAAATGGAGGAAATGGAAATAATCTCCCATTAGTAGTATCAAAGAACATGATAGAAGACTTAATGTTGAACTAAATAGACTTAATATAGAACTCGGAATATCGTTATGTATTTACGTTTGCCCTGATAGTGTGTGATGACTCATACTTTGCATTTCTTCTTCCAGAGATATCGGAAACATTCGCGGATGAACTCAAATGCGAATAGGCCAACTACTCCGAATGAGCTACTTCAAAATTTTCCAAATCTTAGGAAAGTGAAATCACTAGGTAATGCTTTTCCTCGATGTTTGACGTATGTAGGGGATAATCGAGAAAAAGTAATGATAGATCTCTATTTATGTCTCATTGTTATCGCTTTAGCTAAGTTTGTTCTTTCTATTTATTCGGAGTTATCGAACAGAGCGCATGATATCATTTAAAAACTGCAACATATTTTTCGCTTCAGATCGTCTGCAATTCGATTTAGCTAGTATTCCAAAGATCTTCTTAGTGCCGAGTTTAGATCTTTCGCAAAAAGACAACTTTGACGCTGTGTTTCCATTTGCGAAAGACGGTCTGTTAGCTGAGGAATGCAACATTGTTATGCACGTGAAGCAAATGCAAGAGAAGGTACGAACTACAGAACGTAAGAAGCAGAATTTAGATCTTGTTCGTAACGTCGTATTTCTCGACCTAATTATTTGTCACGCTATAAAAATATTCATTTGACGAATATATAGCAGACGATTTTTAATTGAACATTTTTCATCTCGACGAGAGATAGTGTGCGTAAGAACCTGTGACAAAAAATTCCTTTACCTAACGCTACATGGGTTATTAATATTCAACATTTTATAAGAATTGCCATAAAATTAATATTACTTAAAATAAATCTTCAAATATATACACAGCTCAGTCACTACTTGGATATCGTGGAGGTCCGAATAGCGGAGCAAGTCGCGTCCAAATCTCAAGCCTTCTTCCATGCGATGACATCTCACGATGCCCTCATGGAACAACTCACTCAGACTATCACGGTTCTAAAAGCCCTCAGGAAAAATATTCATCAAGTCGATCAGCATCTAGTCAAGGATTCTTTAGAAATTTTACGGTAAGTTCGTAAGTAGCGTATATAAATCATTCATTCCGAAAACATGCGTTTAAGTATTTCAAGGAAACATAAAGATCCTTCTTTTGTGAAGCTTGGAACGCGCTAGGTCTAACAGATTGTTGGTTCAAGAAAAGTTGAAACTTATGGCGACCGTGCATCAAAGTCAACCCATGATACAATTATTGTTATCCACGCCGGACTACGTCGCGGCATTGGACCTCATTTCTACGACTCAAGAGATCCTCTTGCAGGAACTGAACGGAATTCACAGTTTTAGGTAAATATCCGAAAATTCCGAAAAGATCATTCAGAATTGAACATTAAACGGAAAAAAAAAATTCATCCGAGAAATCAATGATAAATATTCTCATATATATAAGTAAGAATATTTTAATCCTCTTAGATTTTATGAGAGATTGTACGAGACGGTTTAAATGAGAATATCTATTATTGTTTTAAGACTACTTATTTTTTCTGTATATGTATTTACACAATTTTTGCTCACGTTACATTCAGACACCTGAGCTCGCAATTGACCGAAATGGAGAAGCTCGTGGACAAAATGCTGTCGACGGAGTTTCAAAGATACGCGACGGCGGATTTGAACAGACCGTTGGGCGGCGAGAACACCGTTCTCGATGGCGTAAGTATCGCACACGATTTTTGCGCGCGTCGCACCTGTTACCCTTAGTTCGTAGCGAACAAACCTTCGTACCATCTCTTCCCAGTGAGATCATTTGTACGTCCTCAACGAACAGGATAAACTGGTGTCCATCATTTCCGGTCTGCTACGTCAGAAACACTTTCAATTCGTGGACACGTACAAAGAGGAAGCTGTGACTACGATAAGAGCGTTAACGAAGCAACGTGTGATCGAGGCTCTGGCGGCGAGCGATTGTTGCAGCGATCAACAAGCGGCAGCCCTCGAAGTCGGAGGTCTCTCTTTGACGGAGAGATTGAATTTACTCCACAGTACCATACAGTCCTTCACGTATCTTTTATTACGAGTTAAGGTACGCGATCTGGAAAGTCTGTACTTCTTCCTTCTTTTTCTTTGGATACGGATCACTCACGGTAAAAAAGTTTCTGTTGAAAACTGCTCGCTGAAATTTTGTGTTACTTTAACATGGGGAATGTATTAAAAAGTACACAAATATATTAAACTAACACATTCACCTTGTCAGCAAAGTCGAGGTCTTGTTGATTAATAAAATCTACGTGATAACATTTTTTACTGTGGTTATTATATTGAATTTTTAACGTTATGTCTCTAATATTGTGAATGCCTCAGCAGTCCATTTTTGAAATAAAGAGAGAGAAAGAAACTGAGACATTAACAATTTATTTGAGGTCAACGGTAAATATAAAATGTCGCTCCTCAGTCATGTCGCAAGATCAATGTTCAAAGCTACGTGATTTTTGTATAAAAATTATCGAAACTCCATCAACCGCCATTTCTCTCGACTGAACGTCCTCTCTCCGAGTGGAAACTTTCGACAGATACAGAGCGCATCCCTGTGTATACAATATATGATAATGAATGTATATTCTTCTCAGGCAGTTCACGATGTAATGAGAGACACTGCAGACTTATCGGCGGGACGTTTATGCGACGGCTCGTTCGATGAATCAGTACCTGATCGCTTACTAACTCAAGAAGAGCATACGCGAGTAACCACCAAACTCACTGATATGATTACTTCTGTATGCGATTATTGCCACGAGCGAATGGGGAATCTGCTTTCAGCGGGGACGAATGAGAAGGATAAGTTTCACAACGATAAGGACAAAGTTATCGGCGACGCGTCGCAGAGTCACAAGTCCGACGACAAAGAGTATCAAGCGTGGAACGATAAGGGCTCCTGGCTGAGCGAGAGAGCGACCACCGCTCAGGTTTGCCAATTGGCCAATATGGTCGAGGAATTTACGCACGCTTGCGAGAAACTCTGCGGCAAGCAATGCACGGCGTTACGCTCGGCGTTTAAGGTAATTATAAGGACATCATATCGAACGAGCTTTTAGGAGTGAAATCGCGGTTGTTACAGCGACGTCACTGATTTGACTCTTGAAGGCCCATTTTATTTCCCTATAATTAAAAAAAAATTCATCCCTCCGTTGTCGGTGTGCGTGATTCGCGGCGATACTCTTACAGGCGCAAGCGAGCAAATTTGTACAGCGTTTTCACAATGAACGGAAGACCAAGCTGACGCTGCTGCTGGAGTCTGAGAGATGGAAGCAGGCCGATGTGCCCTCGGAGTTTCAGTCGTTGGTGACATATGTATACGAGAAAAAGTGCTTCCCGCTGAAGATTTTCACATGCGAGGACGACACGAAGAGCGACAGCGTGGAGAACTTTATCGTCGTCGGCGACGAGAAATTCGCCGTGGTCTGCACCGCTCTGATGCTGATACAGATGATACACGAATACTGCAGGTGAGGACAGATTGGACGAAGTCTCGGGCACGAACCTCGCGGCGAATTTAACGTTTCTCTCTCCCTCTCTCTCTCTCTTTCAGAACCGGTAGTGAATTGGTCGCCTTATCCGGGACCATAGGAAGACAATTGGCCGAACTGTTGAGACATTATAACTCGCGATGTTGTCAGCTGGTTTTGGGAGCAGGCGCCATGCAAGTCGCGGGCTTGAAGACCATCACAAGTACGATTCTCGTGCTGGCGGCGCGAAGTTTGAAGCTTATATTGTGGTTCATGCCCTTCGTCAAGGCGCATTTCCAAGGTAACGCAATGTTACCACTTCGTCGTTTTTTCCTAAAACGAAATCATCATGTAGCTAGAATCCCGAGTCGAAATTTTAGTTCTACATTGTTTTCCAAAGGTCTTCTATTATGCTCTTTGTTACAAATGAGAGATGAGGAATTTCCCCAGTCGAAATTTCAGTTTTATATTAAATTTATTTAGTTCTACATTAAGCCTTCTATTGTTCTCCCTTTGGTACTACGAGTGGAAAGTTATTTCCGTTTTCTCCATCTGACTTAACGAATACTTAATGTAAAATTAAGTAAACTTGATTTTACACCAGGAGCAAAATTTCGTCTTGGGATGCTTCGGAGCATCCAACGAACCTTGTCTTTTATTTAATCCATGTGAACATAAATTGGACACGGACGGTTTTATTTCGTGTTAAATGCAATTAATTTCTAAATCGCGATTATATTATTGCGCATTTAATACGCAGCGCTGATGGAGCAAAATCCGAGCCGGGGACTCATTGGCACGTCCGGTATGAGCGGCGGGGTGGCTTTATTGGACAGCGTTGAGAGGGATATTCGAGCGCACGTGCGAGAGATCGAGGGGAAGATTCTCACCATCGTGGACAATTTATTAGGCGGCCAAATATCCAAGTGGACTGCGAGACCGCCGGTGCCATCGAAGTCTTTCAGAAATATTTCTAGGTAAATAACATGTTGCGAGGAAGGAAGGATGTCATCGGTTACTCGAGGATCGACGACATCTTCTGTAACAAATCCCCTTTCATCCTCTGCTCACAGTTATCTAATGAAGCTTCACGAAGCCGTCTCCGGAATTTTGCCTACTGTCGAAGTACAATCGCTTTACCGCACGGTGAATACGTCCTTCAAGGAGAAGCTTAGGGAGCAACTGGTGAAAATGAACATCGTGAACAACGGCGGGCCGCAGCACGGCGTGGTCACGTCCGAGCTCACGTTCTACCTGGAAGCCTTAAGGAAACTAAAAGTACTACCGAGCGAAGAGCTAAATGACAATTGGATGAGCGACATATGGACTAGATAACATGCAGAGCGAGTGATATACTGCATCATAGAAGCAATGAAGTACTATAGGAAAAGGTGACTAATCCGTAAACACTCGTCTTCCTTTGTATTACTCATCGCATCCGAAACACGAAACCCACGATATTCACGTCCATCGTCCGATCGTCTCCGACGGCGAGACTTCGCGCAGGGAGTAGCTCGCGGTTGAATTTATGATTTCTTTTTTTTTTCCAGATTAGTTTCATCGCCTCACGGTGCGATCGCTCGTGTGATCGTCGTCGATGAACGTTACACGTGCTACACGCTAACAAATCGCGAAATGCAGTTTCGTTAGTCCGATCGAACGTGAGGTGATCGACGGCAGGCGTGGTGTGTTTCTGTGAGATAGAATATGTTCAGTATCTATATGAAAAAGGGAATTTTACAAACACTGATTATTGTTGAACTCGCGTTAATTCTGACAACGTCGATTGCATTACTTAACTGATCACATCGCTTAATTGTTTTTGATCCACCGGACATATTTTTTTCGAGGTGTTACGGCCGACAAATTTTAGGACACATCGGATGACCCATCTCTCGAGTATTTTCGCTAACCATAGTGTTCAAACGAAGTGTTGCTACGAAGTATACATGAACTATATCGTAGAGATGTCCGTAGGTATTTTGTGAAAGTATTATTTTCTAACACAGGCTGCGGGCGGAGAGAAGCGTCACGTTTGTTTACTTGCGAGTGAAACGTCGTCTCTTACAGATATCTCGATGTAACACGATGTTGTAGCAGGACCAAACGTACAGATTTGTAAGTTTTTTTGTATGATACCGTATTTAACAGACGCGTGCAGAACTTCTATTTCCGAGATAGTTGTACGTTCCCTCAGAAGATATTTTCTTTCTCTTTTTTCTTCGTAAGAGAAAAGTTTCAGATAATTGAGTTGTTTAGGACACAATGTATAAATCAAGAAACGGCAAATACGACTATCTTGATTGTTCATTATGCGTGTGTCGATTATAATTAATACGCAGCGAGGTAGAAGTCGACGATGAATGTTCGCGCGAATGAGATTGCGATGAAAAGGTACACGTTGCGCCGTCCTAAGAGTCATCTCTTCAGGAAGCAAGAACGTATAATTGCCATTCTTCATAACTGATATTAATGCGATTCTTATGTGCAATTGGTAATGATATTGATTGTATATGAAAGATAATGTGTTCGTAATCATGAAAAATCTTATCTAATATTCTAAAGACAGAGCGAAAAAAAAAAGGAAGCAAGGAAGGAGAGAGAAAACCACTCGCACTCGCATATATAAATTTAGAGAAACGTTTGAGTCTTATCGCGGATTGTACCGTGCATTCCATTCCTGACTTCATCTAGTCCGAATTGTACATAATATTGCGAGAGGAGGGTACGCTAATCGATTGTACTTTAATTCATAAACGAATTTGCGAATTTAGGGCGTAATGCGTCGTGTGATCCAGCGGAGACGTATTTAGCGTATTAGAATAGGGCTCTGAAACACATTTTTCACATTATGGAAGAGAAGCTGCGGGGAAGCGCTCGGAGCCGATTGTTATTACAAAAGATATCCTCCGTGGATTTCACTCTACCAAGACTGACGACCTCTCGTTAGATCATCGCGCATATGAAAGACAGAATTGAGAATTGCGTGTTACGTGTAGAAAGACTATTAATTTTTAGATATAAATTATTGTATCTTATACCATCTTGCATAATGTATTATGAACATTAACATAAAAAGAAATAACGACACTTGCAGCTGAGAATAGCGTGATGTTGTTTATTTGAACGAGAGCATCCTAATAATCGCCTACCGAACTTTGTAAGACTGGGCATTAAAAAAAGCGTCATGAGAACAGAAACTTGCAATAATTATTAACGATTACGATTATCACTCGGTGCCTGTTTCACAAACAGCTACATCGAAGACAGAATGTTCCATAATGTACGGCATTTTTCGTCGACCACTCGTACCTATCGGTAATCCACGGATCTACGATCAGGCAGGAAATAGTATGAATGGGCGCCCACATGTCGCCATGGTAACAAAGAGTAAAACATGTCCATAACCTGAAGAAGAACAGAATGGTGCGAACACGATCACGAGCCTCTGTTGCAACGCGTCTCACACGTATCGCGTCTCTCCGAGAGAATGTCTGCGGAAAATCGGTGATTAATTTATTGCGTATATAATTAATTCGTTACCTTTGTAAAGAGGAAAAAAATCATGTACTATGATAATATACACCGAATACATTGATAACGTATTAAAAATGGTTAGAAGGTTTACTGTGATAGACCGAGTATAACCTGCTAGAGAGTATCTCTTATCATTCAGCTTCGTTAATTTCATGGTGATAATCGCCGAGTGAGTGATTTTCCAAAGAAACGTAGACGCGCGATTCCTCAATAAAGATATAATTCTATAAATAAGTCGTTATATTGTGCTGTCTTTATCGCACAGCGACTATTATCTCACGAAGTTTTTCACAAAGTGCAAATCGATTATGCTGAAATTGATTTTATAGTGAGGAGTCTATGCGAGAGATTGCATTACGAATCGCTACCGAGGAAGAACACCGACGAAAGACCGATCCCAATGAGACTCACGAACGGTCCATTATTATCCTTGGCAGCAAGGGAGTTGTAAGTGACAAAATTAGGAGAGCACCGTGCCTTCTCGCTGCTTGCACTTTGCGTTTCCGATTGCGTTTCTAGGGTAAGACAACGATGGTGTATCGATTTCTCGAAAAGGAGGAAAGGCCGAAGCCGACCATTGCAATGGATTATTCGTTCGGCCGTAAAACTGTGAAAAGTCTAGTAAGTGATATGCGATCTTCGCTTATCGACTGAGACATATTTATAGAATTCACGTTTCATTCAGAGATGACCGTAAGGGTCACTGCACACAGAAAACGTAATCAGTAAGCCCTTGTCTACAATCTTGCTTTAGGATACAAGCAAATTGACCAATCATAGTCGTTTATCAGAAAAATAATCGACCGTGGTTTGGTCAATTTGCTTACGGTTTACATCTTAAAGCAAAGTTGCAAATAAAAGCTAAGACGTAAGAAGTAAGTAAATTGACCAATCACAGTCGGCTATTCTTCGACCGTAAGAAAAATTAATCTACAGCGACTGGTCAGTTTTCTTACCGTTTTATTGCTTACGTTTTTGTGCACATCATGGTCCTAACTTTCCTATAAAAGCGATTTATTTGCGCGTGCTCTTGAAACGATCCGGCGACAACGGCTGTGTAATTAATTGAACGTAATTACGGCATAATGTCGTGCGGTTCATTTTATCCCGAGGCTTTCGCTAAACCGGTATCGAATTAAAGTTATAAATAGCAATAATGCGCTACCGCAGGTGAAGAATATAGTGCACGTGTGGGAAGTGGGTCACTTGGCTTCTTCTTTGGTGTCGGTCGCAATGACGGGATCCACGCTAACGCATTCTCCTCATCACACTGTGTTACTGATGATGTTGGATTTATCACGGCCGGGCGAGCTGTGGGCTTCCTTCGAGGAGACCATTTCCGTGATACGAAGCGGCCTGAAGATGAGTTACGACGCGGAGACTGTCCAGAAATTGCGGGAAAGAAGGATAACGGATAAGAAGAAGGACGTGGAACGCGGAGTCGATCCGGTTCCGATGAAGATATGCATCGTGGGCGGACGATACGATGAATTTAAGGTATGTTAATGTTTCGGGGTTCAGTGTGCCTTGATATATAGGATATACCAGGAGCTACCTCCTGCGGGGAATGGTAAACATTTTACAATTTACAGCGCAATGAGTAGCATAAATTTCAGAGACCCGCCCGTTCCTCACTGTATTAATTCGTGCGATAGGAATTCGACTTGGGTAAGAAGGAATTTATCGGCAAGACACTGAGGGCAATGGCTCACAACTTGGGCGCGAGTCTTTACTATTATTCATCCAAAGACAAGGTCCTCGTGCGACGAATTAAAGATCTATTGTCTCACTATGGATTCGGCTCGCCGTTTACGTAAGTCTTTCCGTGAAATTTCGCGCGCGACGTGCGCGCATGGTTTACAGCGGGTCCTAACGCTTATCGAGCTCGCCTATATGAGATCCCTCGTGAATTATAAGCGCTATAAATTTCTGCATTGTGTCTGCACGTTCAATGAAACGCAAGGGAGGAAAAATGCACCGATTATGAGAAGCCATTGATGATGCCGGCGGGCGCGGATTCATTCGGACGGATCGATTTGCAATTCCCCCAAACGAGACCGTCGGCTATTTTAGACACCGTCAAGCAGATCTACGTGTCCCGCATGCCGCAAGTGTCGAAGAGCGACGAGGGCACTCTGGAGGACCCCAGCAACGACCCCAACTTCAACGAACCGATCATCGACAGGCTGAGGACGCAGCGGGAAGAGGTAATTATTTTCTTTATTCGTTACACGTTGTTCGATTGTGTTAATGAATTTTAGTTAATTCACGAGCGATTAGTGGAAGCGTCGATTAGCTTTAAACGATACATCGAAACTGAAAGGACCCTTTCCTCTTCAGGAGAGCAGCGTGCTGCTGAACGACATGATGGAGGGCCGCATGCCGAAAATTCCTGTGCCCGATCCGTTCTAGAAGGTGCATTCTCGCATTTTTCGACACGTGTTTGTTGTATTCTTAAAAGGAGAATTCTTGAAAGAACAGGGGCGAAAAACCGCCGCAGTTTGACAGGTCGATTCGTTGTGAGCGATAATACGTGAAATTAAAACAAAGGACAGGTCGAGCGCGATTATCCCGTTAAAGTGGCGCATAAGTCTCATTAAATGTTGAAAGGAATACAGCGGAGAAAATGTACATAGAATATATACGTAATAAACTCTTCGCTACGGCAAATTATTCGGGCCATTTTCGTTAAAATCCACATCCACAGGCGACTTTGTAATTTCCTCTCGTGGTTCTTTCTTCGTCGTACCAAGAAGCCGTATTACATTCCACCCTACGGCAAATATAGAGATTAGAGAGCAGAATAAAAAGAGACGGGGAGAAAGAAAGACCCTTCGCTAGCTCAGCTTCCTGAGTGAGGTAAGCTGATAAGGAAGGATTTGTAATACCTTACTTTAAGGATGACGGCAATGTGTTAAAGAAAGCGCACTGGTGCTTTGTAATACTTGATCGTGCTCTGAGATACATTTGATCATAACCAAATGGCGGCGGAAAATATAAGGATAATAATATGTCACCATATCACCAAGAAGAAAATTTACTAAAAATGAAAATACAATACTGCAGATTGTGGGTTTTCTTTTGTAAACCGTCTGGATCGCTATTTTCTTCACACACAGTTATTTCTATTTCAAAATCCCACTTTTCACAAATCGGCTTCCCATTGTAATTTTACCCGAGCGTTATCGCAAAAAAAAAAACCCCTCCCACGAGTAATCAACAAGCCCGGGGTGTCCGAGGAACCGGGTCCGCTCCTGGCGCGCTCGCGCGATCTCCCTTTTCTTCCCACGGAGAAGCCACGTCTCTCTTTCTCGCCCACACGCGACAGCCGATAGGAGAATGGTTGCGACCTGCACCCCCGCACCGTCGTGATAAGAGGCGCGCGCGCGTTCACCCATCGCGAATGGAAGCGCATGCGTGTCTGCCGCTCCGGTCGCTCCCGATACGCAGAGAGAAGGAGCGTTTACGAAAACGGGGCTCCGACTGGGGGGGGTCTCGCCGCGAAGAGCTCTCTCGCTCCCTCGCCGCCGTTTCCTCAGTGAAAATGCCGCCGCGATAGAGAGCCGCGCGTGCCGTGTGCTCTCCTCGGGCTCTCGTCGCGTTCCCGTGACAAGAGCAGGCTCTCTTATCAGAGACTCTCTCTCGCGAGAGACGACACCTCACGCGTTCCGTATTTCGCCCGCGACTCTCTTCCCCCCCCACCCCCCGCTACCTGAGTGAGTGTGTGCGTGTCTCTCTCTCCTTTCTCCGCAAAGTTTCCTTCTTCCGTCCGTCGGTCTCGCGCTCTCCTTCCCGCTCTTCTTTATTTCCCTTATCACCGCCCCCCTTTCCCACCCTTATCCGCGCGCACCGCACGCTTTGACAGTCCGCGAGTGTCGCGGACCGAATCGTGGCCGCGAATTTTGGACGCCGTTTACGGAGAACCGGCGGGCGCGCAGGTGTACGCAGGTGAGTCGTGAGACAAGCAGCACCTTCCTCGACATGACAGAGAGAAAAAGAGAGACGATGACGCAGCGTGATTCGTTGCGGAGTGTTGAACGATTCTCTCTCATCGGCGAACGAAGCGAAAATCGTAGCCGGGAACACGAAGGACGCGCGCGCGCGCGCGCGCTCTCGTGCGCTTCGCATCGGGCGACCCATTTACCTGCGACGCGCATCGCGATCGTCGTCATCGGGTCGCATCCTCTGCCCTCTTCGCCTCGCGCTACCCTCCTCGCCGTTATCGATTCCGGTATGAACGCGCCCTCCGCGGGACAGGTATCTCGCGCGCGCTGCCTCTCACGCACCCGCGACTTCCTCCTCCGCGCACGACTCTCGAATCTCGCGTGCGATCCAGTGCCGCGTGCGCCGATCAATGACATTTGAGCGCGCGTGCACGCGAGATTCATGCAATACACGCGGCGACCGCGCGCGAGATCGCGCCCGCCTCGCCATTACCTCCGCATTCCCCGTGAATTTCGTTTCGATCGCCGGCTGGATCCTCCCTTCCGCGTGTCCTCCGACCGACGTTGACGCAGGAGTTCCTCGGGATGGCGACCCTGCGGGATCGCATTTCGTTTAGTGCTGTCAATTTTCACCTTCCGGCTATCCGAGCCTTTCACGAACCGAATGTAAATCATTTCCGACGTTATCAAGGTAGAGGTGTCAATGTCTGGCCACGTACCTGACGTACTGCGAACATTCTTCTTGTTTTGGCCTTTAAGTGTGAACGTTTAATTGTTAAACCACAATCATTTGCGTATATTCGATATATGTGTAATATATTCTGTGTCGGAAGCTTGAATATTCGTATTGAATATTCGTATTTAAAGTCGAAAACAACAAGAAAGTCCGGAGTTAGGTACGTCTCCAGGCATTGGCACATGTTACCTTACATGTTTTGACGTTGAGAAAAAATTCTTTCGCAAATGAGAAAATATATATTTTAAATAATATACATTAAGTAATTAATATACATTTTACAGTCGAAATTGACAGCATTAACTTTTGTCCTGACACGTCTAAAATGTTAATGTCTGAAAGCTGCCTAAAATCTCAGTGTGGTTTTTCGTCGTCATGACTTGCTGTAGAAAAATCGGACGATGCTTTTGCGAACCTTGAAAACGACCTCTGTGACAGTTGAATTGGCATCACGCTTGGCATTAATTGCGTGCATAATTGGGGCTCCTCAATTATCGCTGGTATCATTTCGCAAAGAGCTTAAAGCAGATAGTGTAATCAACGAGCGACGTATATCGCGTTTAGTAGATAACATTAGACTCTTAATGTTATTGTTTCCTTTTTTTTTTCGTGAATCCTGATTGGACGCCGATGAGGACGCGAACGAAAAGTTTCGAAGACAGTTCTCGCGTCTCGAACCATACCAAGACTTCTTAACGACGTTCGAAGCAGGTTTTAAATATAACGTCACGCCTCGTCTGCCAGGGCTAAATCAAGCGGCAAGTTGCACGCCGTCTTCTTAATTTTTAACTTTTAGTTCCGGCGATTATTGATCGAGCCGCCGCTCGATTGAGTTCTAGGAACGTGCTAGCGTAGGAGACACCTTTTATAAATGCAAGAATTTTCGATCTTTTTCCATTCGTCATGAAAGTGCCATTATCGCTAGGTCAGTCAAGTTCGCGACAAGTTCGCGATAACATTTGACAGCCTGTATGAAGAGATATGTATCACCTGTCGACATCTTGATGCTGGCTGATCGCCGCTCGTCTCCGCACGCGTTTATCTGACAACTCATGCACTCTCTCTCTCTCTCTCCTTCTCGCCTATTCGCGATATTCTTCGCGAATTCTCTCCTTCCGAATAGCAGGATCGTACGAGAACGGCTTAAGAAAATTATCTCCCGCTCCGCGCCCATTTCTGTGATTACAGTAGACACAAACTCGCATTCGTCACGGTAATCATCGTTTCCCGTAACGAGCGGGTTTCGTGACTTCGCGCGGATGGGTATAAAAATACAACCGTCTCTTGATGTTTACGCGAACGTGTCGGGATCACGTAGAGATACGGGCACACAGTTGCGTGTCTGTCGTTACGATTTCGGACGCAGACACCTCCTCACGATCACGCAGTCCTCGCCTTTCGTCGCGTCCACGAGGCGCGTCGCGACGCGTGCACGTCGGACGCCTTCATTAATTATTTCGAACAACGCGCCTTGATCGATTCGTGGAACCGTCGTACGCAGTTCGATCCGCTCCCCTAAAAAACCGTGCGATCGCTGTTATTCGCAAGTGGGTTATTCGAAAGTGACAGTCCGAGGAACGGCGATCGCCATTTCTCGCACGGGCAGTCAAACGTTAAATCCCTCGACGGAACGTTAAACAATTATTCGCGCAGACAGCCTTCGTTACATTAGCACTTCAGCTACCGGTAAGAAAAAGTGTTAGCATTCTGTAGATAGTACAGAATAAATTTCTACTTCTGACTTCACAGTCTAATTTCACAGTCATGACTTTTCAAAAGCTTGTCAATAGGCTTCCGGGCGGTAAAGCATCAGTTGAGCGACAATTTCATTCCTTCTGGTAGACAATACCCCGCATCGAAGACGTCTGTAAATGCAAAGTAAGTCGTACTAGCCGTGGCGAAGTCCAGATCGTGCCTGAAGTCCACTCTCTGCGTGATCATTACGTCGCTAAGTATCGGGACACTACTTTAATGATGAAAATCGCCGCTAACGACGTGTTTTCACCATCGTGCGTCACCGTGGCACACCGAAGCCGCACGGTTTTGTATGCGGCACACAGCCCGAGGTCACTCTTAATGCCGCACTCTCCGTATAATTCGCGATTAACCTTTCGACAACAACTCGATCGACTTTGTTCGGGCTCCGGAGAGTCATCGAGCGGAATAGTGCGCGCGATCGTATCGACCGCCGCTTTCAATGGGCGATCCGATCTTGAACCCGCGCCTGCCCTCTGCGCCGGACGATCTTTCATTCCGGGATGGGTTGAGTTCCCGTCGGGATATTTTACATTTTCACGAGGACACGACGGACGATCTCCTCGCGCATCTCCGCCTCGTTTCCTCCTCCTCGTTTTTAGCCGTCGATTTTTACACAGCCGCAAAACTTCGCGGTCAGTCCCGTCGACCTTGATCCCGCCGTGCGGCTCTTCGTGTCGCCGAGTATACTTTTAATTCCTATCTGAAAGCGCCAACGTTCCGACGCGCGGCAACTTCTACCTCTAAGCCCCTTTTAAAATCGAGATATCCCGCAGCGACTTTCGTTTCAACGCGCTCTCCTTTCGCTTTCCAAAGAATTCCGATTATATCGGAAGCGTTCCTCAGGTGATTGTTAAATGCGCGAGCTATGCGTAACGTTGAACGTATAGTCAGTCACGAAAAGGTTGCAGCAAACATTTTTTTTTTATAAGTTTTTGAAACGCATCCCGTGTCCATTAGGAGAATTTGTTTTTAGTAATTCTCAGGAGATACGTTTTCCTCCTGGATACAAGATGCGTTGCAAAACTCATCGAAAACAATTGTTGCAACTTTTAATTTGCCGACTGTCTATGTATGTGTGTGTGTGTGTGTGTGTATGTGTAGGAACCATGTACAAGGATAATAGAGGACTTTTACAAGCAAAACAATTTCGCAATGCATTTATATACGATTTAGACTCGTTCATTGATGATCTTTCGATGGGAATATCCAATCACCCTTGAACGTCGCGGATTTCGATCGGCAATTAATTAGATGTACGAAATTAATTACGAATTCGTCCGTTCGATCGGGTAGTTTTCAGTTGTGGTTTGAATTAAATCACGAAGCGGCCGTAGAATTAAAGTCCGAACGGATTCGTGGCATAACGGCGCAAAACGAATCCGTCTGCTGCTTCTCACGTCTCGATTCGTGTCCTTGTCCCCCTTTCGCTAGGTCCACGAAGGACTCCGGTGATCCCCGTGAATTTAAGATTCCTCGACGGAGATTGCTCCGCCGCCGTGACGTCAAATTAGCCGCGCGTATATCGCTGCGAGACCAGGAGTCGTTTCGGTTCTCCTGCCGACTATCGATCGCAGGTGGAACCGTGCGCCGGTGCGCGATTATGAGCGTGCAGCCACGTCCGTGTGAGGGTCGAAGTCAACAAATGTGCGAGGCTCACCACATGGAAAGTGCGGACACAAGGGGGAAACGTGGATACGTACCTGACGGGACCAGGCTACCAGGTCGCACGCCAATGCGGTATTTGCCTGGACATCGGCTCTTTCCACATGCCCTGGCCACAATTATTAACCCTTGCCGTAATACTAAATAACAGAGTGTCACCGACAAGCCCGAAATTCCGCCCTATTATCGTCCCGCTTCAAACGAAAATCGCGCTGGGTAATTGCGCGTGAGACTTGCGGCCAAGCGGGACAATGGAGTGAGTCTATAACCGCGGGAAATTAATAGTTAGCGTTTGATGAAATTGTGTTAATTATTGAATAAATGCTTCCTCTTTCTCAACAATTTTACGACTATAACGAGGCCCGTATCAGTAATCGTTATTTAAAACTAGTCCCAAATGAGATATTCTGTTCTCTCTTTGGTAGAATCAGTGAAAATGTCACTAATTGAATCAGCGAAACAGTATTCCGATAATGTGAGTATCCACTCATTTTTAGTGGAAACTTCCACTCAGCTCTTTTCCCTAATCTAATTTTCACTGATTTCGGCTATTGAAAGATTCATTGCGAATCACTGTTACGCGTCCCGTAGCAGAAATATATATACATGCGGGAAAAAAGTAGTCTAAATCAAGAATATATATTCTCATATATAAATAAAAGTGTTATAATTTTCTTATAAGATTTTTAGTCTTGATTGCATTTATATTGATGTATTACTTGCACTTAATTCAAGACTAAAAATTTTCTAAGAACATTATAACATTCTTACTTATATATGAAAATATTTGTCATTGATTTAAAACTACATTTTTCTGCGTATATATCATACATTCAATCATGTCGTGTTTGGCGTAATTCGTATGGCAGACTTAAGAGCCAAAGGTTTCGGGTTCTCGAGTTCTGTCAGGATAAGTGTGTTTTTCAAATACGATATAAATTAAGTCAATTAAACAGAAGAATATTTCAGGCAAAATCACCGACAATACCTTAAGAGTGTGATAAAGTGAGTAAAAAAGATATAATAAGTCACCCTTTTACTGTTTCTGCAGTTAGATTTCTGCTGTTTCCGCAGTTAGATTTCTCCAACGGAAACAGTTATTGCTATTAACAGACTTCCGCAGCGAAATTTTACCGATTTGCAGTGCTATGCTTATAACTCCGGCCACTAATGACCGTCGACTGCTTCTTACTGATAAAACACACTTCAGAGAGAAGTGAGATACTCTGATCTTAAATACAGAATTGGAACATGAATTTTTCAGCTGAGCGACTTTCCGTCGAGCGATCGCAGATGTAACACGTCTATATCGTACATATCGTAAGATCTGACTGAGAAATTCAGATCCGAATATACATCTCACGCGAGACAAGTTTCAAATAACGGCTATTAACACGGACTTAAGCATCGTCGTTGAAAACTCATGGCATAACTCAATTTACCCACGTACACCGGCGGACCTCGTACTGAAATTTCTCCTCCGTAATATCCGCGCGCTTATCGCACGAATATCCGCGATCACGCGACACTTTCTATGACGCGCTTATTACACGCGCCTACCGGGAAATGATGCATTTGCATGCACCGCAGGATTGTGAGAGAGTACGTGCGCCTTCGTCTGAAGCCGAGTCTCGCCGTGTCATTAAGCAAGATGTCCTCCCACGCGCCACCGGGAGGATAGATGTGCGCATTTCTTCCTCTCGGACGAGAGTCGCGGTGAGGGAAGGGAACTGCTTGCGATGGTTACGAAAGGAAGGTTCTCCGGATCTGACCGAAGATGGTAGCGAGGAAGGGCGTTATCTGCCGCCGCGTTCGCAAGTTAACCGGCGTTCTTACGCCGCGTCGTCCAAGGTTGCCCTCCTCTTTATCGCGTTAGCTTTCGTGCGCGCGTTCCTGCCCGATTAAGTTCCTCCCGATCCGACTTTCCTCGTGGCGAACGTCATCGCGATATCTCTCCGGCGACGCTAGATGATAACTCGCCGCAGAAGCGGAGGAACGTTAGCGGTGCGAGAATGTCTCGCCGGAAATAGCGTGTCGACATCACTGTGTGTGTATGTGTGTTACGGTGTTGCGGCGTATGTACTATAAGAATACCTTAACATTTCGCCCCCGTTCGTAAATTTAAATTTGCGATATTTATGCACTGTTCATTTTTTTAATGCCACGTTATTCACAGGGCTGTTGCGCGAGCGAAGATTTAATTACCCCCGATGTTCGAATTAGCTCGTTGAATTTGTCGCGCGTCGTCTCGCGTGCATTTTTACGGAAAAATTACGTTCGCCATTGAACGTGCGTATCTCTCTCATTTTCTCTCTCTCTCTCTCTCTCTCTCCCCCTCCTCTTTTCTTTTTTACTAGAAAATTACATTCCATCGAACCGGTGATTTTTACATAACGAGACTGCGAAAGGAGAGCCCGAGATTGTCCAATACCGATGTCGATTATTTCGACGCGTTTTTGCATACGAATCGACGGTGCGCCGGCGTTCTCCGCGCGAACGAAGGCACGTTCCGGCACGTGGCGACCGGCACAATTATGTTCCATAACGAAGCAAACGCTCGTTACGCCACGAACAATTGGTTCGTTGTCCTAGGCGAGAGCCGAAGAGCGTGAAGCGTGCCCTCGAAGGGCTCAGGGGAGCGCGCCGCGTTCGTTCAAAGAAACGTGGTTGTGAGTTCGCAGCTCTCGCAGGGATTAAATCGCAGGATTACATCGTCCGTCCAAGCTGCTGCCGTGCTGCCGAGATTTGTTTTAAACAGTCCGCCGGCGCGTCTTTCCCACGACTGGCAGGTTTCACATCAATTTCGCGACACCCTTTCTCGAAGAGTACAATCCTACATAAGCGAAGCGAATTTATTTGGAACGCGGAAAGAAAGCTTAGCCGCACGATGCTCGTACGTTTGTCTAGGATCGTGTCCGCCTGTACGTTTCACATTACTCACGTGACACTCGATTAGCTTTGCTAACGATAAAGCGCACACACACAAAATAAATGTGCTTCTCTCTCTCTCTCTCATTCTCTTTCTCGACGATAGTATGACAAGAAATCTCCGAATGAAACAGAGCGTGATGACGGGTGATACGTAGCAGCACTTTGCGATGTTCCGTACGAAATCGCTATACGCATGGCTGGAGCCCTTCCTCGGTGTGTCTCAGGTTTACATTTACGCGCGGGCACTCCCTCCTCTCTGTAATTTAAGTTCGAATATTATCCGGTCGGCGAGATCGGAGTGATTTGAATTCGACTATCGTCATCGACATCGTCAGCATCGACTTCTACCGGCTGTGTCGTCGACAACGTGTCTCATTCCTGTCAACAGTCAATATTTATGCGACAGTTACGACAATCGCGTGTAGCGTAACTCGTCGCACAACTCCAATTCCTGTTTCTAGAAATGAAAGTTTGTACTCTCGTCGCTAATTTGTTGTCTGAAACGCGCGGGGTTTCGCGGGAAACGCCAATTCGACGAAAACTGTGGGGATTTATGGAATTTTGGAAAGCGCTCGTTTTACGCGGCGCCGAAATCGACGTGTTCGATCTGGAGGCGCTTTATCGTTCGTATTTTATTCATTCGCACACTTATCACGTCGTTATCTTCCGACGTCATCGTCGAGGCGATGCTTCCGATCAAAAAGATACAATGATATCACACAGGTACGCAGATACGGTGTCACAAGAACGAAAATACGCTGATAACGGCGGAGGAAATGTATGCCCTCATTATTAAGCATCTAAATAACATACGAACAGAAGAGAACACGCTGTTAGTCGTGCCGCCTTTTTAGCAACGATAAAAAAACGCTTATCTTTCATTTCGAAAATAATTCAAGATGATTTTGGCGGCAACGGCCAGCTTCCTCCGCAATTGCGACGGCGAGTGCGAGCGGCTCCATTGTTTAGCGCGGGGTCTGCCAAATTTTTTCACGACCCACTACCGAATTCGGACCCATACTTTGAGAATTTCTCTGGTTTAGAAGATTCCGAAGATAACGAATATTCCGTGCTTCGTTCGCTTTTGCCACACGCGTTCCGATCGCCGATGATAATTATGTCTTCGCCGCGTCATTAAGTTCTCATTTTCTTTTTTTCCATTCTTTTTTCTCATTCCGCCCGAAAGAACCTGACTAGTCCGGTTTAGCTGAGTTAATACATTTTTTCTTCGCACCGGTCGTAAAGTCGCTTATTTGCACGTTGACGAGGCCTGATACCGGTGGTTAAGTGGAAAACAGAACACGATTCTTCGCGTTGGAGAGACCCCCTCTCTTCTCCTCTCTCTCTCTCTCTTTCTCTCGTTAGCTCTTCGAAACGGTGTATCGGTAGGCGCACCGGACGGTGCGCTCGCGTTATAATTCCAGAGCCACGTCGGCCGCGACGCGATGCAGTATCTCCGTTTACACGTGATATTTATTTTGCGGTCGTGTTCCGTACACCTCACCGCGGCAAAAGGCGCGCGCGCGGTTCTCCGCGGCGCGTTGCAATGCAGGCGCGGGCCGCGGTCGGTATCAATGTCTCGCTAGGAAACGGCACCGGCTAGTGAATGGACGCAAGCTCCGCGGCAGTCAGATCTAAACGGGGAATATAATATTTTCATCGGAGAGATCGCGATTTTTCTTCGGCCGCTTTCGCGGCGGCGGACGCGTTCGCCGGAGCCATTGTTCGAAGGTGTTCGAATGACCGACGCGAGCGCGAGGAAGCGTAAACTCGTAAACGTCTCACGTGGGCTCCAGGCATGGCGGGACTGCACGTGTCGCGGGCGTACAACGATGCTCGCTCGCGAGTCTTTTCCATTGACTTCGTTATCGTTTTCACGGAGAGGCGGGCAAAGCATCCTTCCGCGCCTTTCTCGCACCCTTCGTCACCCGAGTCTCGCGGAAAATAACGGACTTCTCCAGGACGACGTACCGTGTACGTCGATACCGTACCGTATACGCGCTACTACCGTTCATTCGTGCTCAAGTGTTTACATGCTCGCGCGTTTATGTAGCGAGAAGCGTTCTAATATCGCTGCCTAATCGCAAGAGCGTGACGGAAACTGAACCGCCTGAATGACGGCCTTAACCTTTCGCCTCTCTCTCTCTCTCTGTCTCTTTCAATAATTTCTCAACAATAATCTCAATAACAATCATTTCTTTTCTGTAAAATCCCCGGTAAATCGTATCGGAACCATTTTGTCAGTTAACTTTTTTCTTACTCTATGTAACTACTAGAAGTTACTATTAACCCTTTGCACTCGAGGGCACAATTTGTCTTCAAACTCGAGGGCTCCGCTATGGAGACAATGCAAATAACTTTCAGTTCATAACATAAGGACAAAGACAAATCGTGAAAACTATTGTGTATAGGATATTCCGCTCTTGCTATTTGTATTTGAGTTTGAAGAGATATTTTAAATGGCTCCGCTCCGGAGCCCTCGAGTGCAAAGGGTTAAGTATTGCTCACCTCTCTTCTATGTAAATTTACTCTCCCACCTACAATTTCCTTAATATAGCTGGTGTTATTTATTAATTTTATTTACTTTGTTTCTTCACCTCACTGCTGTACACAAAATACTCAACTTTTCTTCTTATCGGTGTATTACTAACCTATATACTCGTATTTCTACTTACTGTGTTTCATTATCTCACTATTGCATGCTTACTATATTTTTAGCCGACTTATTCGGCCTCATTGTATTACTAATAGCGTTACGCAATTTATTTTGTATGCTATTACTTTTTAATCCTTAGAAGGCGTGCCATAGTATAATAATACACGCTTCTCTCTCTCTCTCTCTCTCTCTTGCGGACAGCCCGGAGTATCTCACACGCAGGTTTATCGAATTAACGATAAATCGACATGACGTGACGGCTGATAAATATACACGGAGCAGTGCGTCACATGAGTTGTCGATTTCTCCGGCTTCAACGACGAGCGCTTTCCTCCGAGAATCCTCCGAGAGTCGGATATTTCGCGCTCGGATAATGAAGGCGTTATCCTTTTTCCACGGGCGGATCGCCATATCTTAGCGCAGCGGGTTCTAAAGCTCGACGTGGCTTCTGACGCGACACGTTCTGACGTACCGCGCGGAGACGAATGCGGACGCGTATCGACACGCGCATTTAAAATGCATCGAATATTCCGCGCGGCTCCGACAAAACAGGCTCGACCTGCGACGAGTGCGCGAGCGATTCGAGTTTGATCCTCGATATCGACCGGGTGACACGACGAGGAGGCCGGCGGAGCTCTCCGTACGCCGCGGATTTCTACGGAAAATGCCGCGATACAATGGGAACGCCTTTATCCGTGAATTTATGGCGCGCAGGCAGGAAGAGCCGATGAAGAAGCTGTGTCTTGGCACGCGTCTTTCGGTTTAGCTCGAAAGAGAGAGAGAGGGAGAGAGAGAAAGAAGCACAGAGAGCAGAACGTCACTTCTTTTCTTTATGACGACCGGCGGCGTTTGACGAATGGCGCAAAAGTGTTTCACGAAGCACTGACCTTGTTGGCTCCCGATCCGGTATTACGTAAATTCACCGCTGTCTCCGCACCGGGTGTTACGCAGTAACGGCGCGCGCGCGCGCGCATCGCGAAGGAGCGTATAATGAAAACACTTGGCCACCTTCGGCCGTCCACTAAGCAGATTCATTCGCACGAAGGCCGGCCGGGTGCGCGATGAACTCGCTGGAAAGCGAGGCATTACCCGGCAAGAAAGACTCACGGCTCGTTGCGTTCGCCGAGTGCGCGACGACGACGGTGTCCGCTTCGCGGATTATCGCAAGGTCACCCGTGCTTCCTCTTTTGCATCATATCGATCCGGTCGACGGGTACGTTTGAATTAATTCGACGGTCATGATTCACGTTAGACGGCCCCGTTTTCCCCGCTGGAGGTTTCGAAATTGGCCCGGCCGCTGCTGACATCCAACGGCGTCCGGCAGTAGCAGTATGAGCGGAGCGAGTGAGCGCCTCCTGACGACCGCATTCGAACGGGGCGAAGTCGCACGCGCTTCCCGTCGTCATATCGTCGGATATATCGCTTCATTGCGATATTTTGCAAAGTGTCGGATGCTCAGAACGGGTCGAATATTTTCGTCGAAACAACTCGGACGCGCACGTCGTTCGCGTCGTGACAGCTCCGCGGGCAATCCGCTCGCGAACGCCGCGGCGTCGCGCAACAGCGGGCGGCAAATTTCCAGCGCGAATCGAGAGACGAAAACTTCCCCCTTTCGAATCTTTCTCCTTCCCGACGGGACCGTTCTTCTCGCGATGATCGAGAAAGTTTCATTAGACGTGCGAGCGAAATTGCGCGACGCTCGGGGCTGCAAACAGCGGCTTCTGCCGTTGCGGCGCCGTCTGGCAACTCGAGAAGCTTTCCCGAGGAAACTCGATCTTGTCGTGTCGAACCGCCGGGAGGAGGATCGTCTTTAAGCAGTCGTATTTTCTACCGACTCTTTCGGCAGCTTCACGCTCGCGGTGTTACTCCTCCGCGACGGTTTCACGGCGCGCACCTTTACGTCATCGCGAATAACAAACCGTCGGGAATAACACGCGCGCACTGAGAAGAAATGCAGTTTAATCAGCGGAATTCTGCTCAAATGTGCACGATGTTATTCAAGCGCAACGTTTAGTCCATTGAGTAAATTATGTAAGTTCTGTGACGAGTTATTAGTTGATTCAACGATTGCGATTTGGTCGGGAACGTATATGAACGTAACGCATTGTTGCGCCGACGCGTAATTTGTTCAATGGACGTAACATTCTTTGAACGAGGGTGACCGACGGTTTTGTTGTCGAATCAACCGCTTTTTATTCTCAGTGCGATCGCGTTACCGCACTTAAAACATCTAACTATAAATAGCGATCAGCACGTGTTCTGCTTACGGTAGCCGAAAAAGAAGGAAAGGAAACAGAGAAAGATAAAGAGACGGAAGGAAGAGAAATAACGTGGGAGTTTCGCGTTTCGTTAAAATAACTGCTGCGGATACCGTGTAAGGAAACGAAAGGATCTCTCCATGTACGTCGTCATCCTCTCTGTAAGAGGTAAATAAACTCTCTTCTGTTAATGTAAGGAGCCCTGAGTTCGTAAATATTTACAGAACATCGAATATGTCGCATTTTCGTTCGTCTCCTCGCTGTTTCCTCCGTTGCGTCGCAGCTTTCAACCGAGCTTATTTATTTATCCCTGCAATTAAAACACGACCACGATCTGTGACGCGCTCGTGGAGGTACGTTTCCTGACAAACTCGCCTCCTGGTAAATCGCGCGATACGAATTTTCGGCGAACCGTTTATCGTTCACGTTGAAAAGGGATCGCGTGAAAGTATCGGGAGACGCGCAACAAGGATACCATCTCCCTCGGAATCGAGGACTCCGGAACGCGGAGAAACGTCGCAATATTTTGCGTCACCGCGAATCCGCCGACAAAAGAGAGCGAATAAGAATCGTTCACACATAATACGACGATTGGTAAGAAATAACGTTAAAAAAACGTTACAATCTCGAGAAGTTAAGACCTGGCAGGAACTAAAAGTCGAATTGTAGGCTTTCTGTCGTATCTGCGCAAAATTACAAAACCGGCTATAGGGGACTAGTACGTTCACAAGAAAGATTTCAAAAATAGTTTAATGAGCATATATGATTTCGTCGAGTTAAAATATGGGAAAACGCAGGTAGAAGAGAGAAAGTATAGCCTAACGGCATTTTTATACAATCGATTTGGCTTCTGTTGGGCCTTAATTGCAAAAAAATATTAAATCATAAATTACGGAGTAACCCCGAGTGAATTGTCGAGATTGCGAGAAGATAATCTCTCTCATTAGATTTTCCGTATCTCTTTAAAAATAATTAACTTTAGATTAAAGTAACTTTTGACGAAATCGCAGTACAAATAATAATGTAATAAATTGCTAATATTAATTTTATATATATAACGAACATCAATTCGGGAAAACTTCAGGTACGAAGATGAAGATGAGTTAAAATCGTGTTTGCAGAAAGTACCGTTTGCATTGCGATAGAACGGATTTCGTCTGTGCTTTTTGAGCGTTTCGCATAACCGTTTTCTAAACCACTCAAACCGCTAAGTCATTTGATCACCGTTCGACGAAATCTTCCATACGGACATCGACGATCGTGTCCTGCTCGCGTCCTCGTGTGTCAAACATGTCTTTGGCAGTTACGCATGATCGGCGCATGTACCGACACTATGCTCTTTTGTTTATTCCAAGGAACGCATTGGGCGATTGGATGCATCAATTTACGGCCGCTAGAGGACCCCGATCGATAAGAGTGTTTCTCGTATGCAAAAGTACAACAGAAGGACAATAAGATCGATTCCCATAGGCGGTTCCCTATAACTTACTTGGCGCGGAGGACACCGTGATCATAAAGGCGGTTCCTCCTGGGCGAGGCTTCTCCATTGCACTGAGGTGAATGCTGACCCTTGCGAATACTCCTAACGTGGGTATATCGAGCGCACAATTTTTGGTAGTCGGGACCTGCGTACGCGCTGTCCCGGATTGTTGAATTAAAAAATAAAAGGGAGAAAACCTCTGCCCACCTCCCGAATAATTCAGGATTGGGCTCGCAATATCTCGACAATCTTCGTGAGCCTCTCGCCGTTTCTCAAGATGAACTTCGCCCTTTTGAAGATAAATCGTCTAAAAGGGAGAAACCCTTTAAAAAAATGTTTATATTACTAATTTTTTCGACATTCGAACAGCAGTCCTGAATATTTTCGGTGCACCTTTTGCTTGCTCTAAAATTTACGACGAAGCGTCCGATACATGGGTGCGATGTCGTAAATCTCGTGAGCAATTTATGGAAGAACCAGCTGCCGGTAAATTGGACGCATTGAACACGGGAAAAAAATAGTCTTAAATCAATGATAGACATTTTCATGTATATATAAGTAAGAGTATTATCAAATAAATTTGCAAAAACTTTGTGGACAAAAATCAGTATTCCGTCGGTAAGGTTTTCAAATATGCAATTTATTATGTTATTATTTGTACTGTGAACTATTATAATTTTCTTTGAAGGCTTTTAGTCTTGATTTGATTGAATTTGTATCAATGCAAGTATTACTTGCACTCAAGACTAAAAATCTTCTAAGAATATTATAATATTCTTGCTTATATATGAGAATGTCTATCGTTGATTTATATAAGATTACGTTTTTCTGTACAAATAATGCTCACCGTTCCTGTGAATACACGACGCGTTTCGCACGTCGGTTTTGACGAGATGTGGGATGGAATTCCTGACAGATAAGGTCTCGTAAACGATGATAAGCCGAGAGCGTGAACACGTCACAGCGGATCGTACAAATTGCAGCGAAACGCCTGCTGGTCATCTTCCGGGATTGAAATATATGCTCGTTGTATATCAGCTATCTGTGTTTTTCAATACCGCGGATCACCGTGTTTTCGTGAGCCTGTCGAAATTGAAATGTCCGCGGCGGTGAGGCGTCCGCGTGTTTTGCGCTCGCTTGACAATTCGGCTGACGATGCGTTTCGCCTCCAGCTTCCTCATCGTGTCCCGTCATTCGTGCTTTATCCGTTGAAAGTGACGTATTACGCGAACGTATTATCACATTCGTTGCGTCCCCTTTATTTGCCAATCGAACAGTCGCATTTACAGATTGCACAAACACGCCGCCGCCGCGACGGAGACCGGGCGAGCTGGCAGCTCCCGAAATGAGATGAAAACACACACCGCCGCATCCCGGCACGTGCGCGATCCCTTTGTTCCCTTCCAATTTTCCAGCCCGGAGTGTTAAAACTGGGTTAGCAACGTTCACGCTCGTCGACTCGCCGCTGTAATTTCGGGAGGCCGCGTAATCGGCTTCGCGCCAGCTATCGGAGTCGGGTCGGCGTTATCGGCTGTTCTATTGAAAGAAACGTCAACGCGGGGGATCTCCTTCGCGAACGCGAAAGGAGCCTCTCCGGTAAAATCGCGGTTGTCGAATGATTCGGTCTAATTGCAGGGAGAGGCGGTCATTCCCGGAGGAATCGGAACCTGTTCGCGCTCGGCAGGGGGGAGGAGGGGAGCCTGAGAGACTTTAACGACGTCGTCGCGCAGCCGATCTCCAGCCATCGTCCCTTATTGCGCGGATCTATATTTTCACCTTAGGCTCGCCGACGGATGATCCGTCTTGATACATGGCGCGTATTGATTTTCGGAGAACACGCGCGACGCCGGCGGGTGAATACACCACGAGATCGCCGGCTGGGGGCTCGAGGGGAACGGGGAGAGGTAGCTCCGCCACCTGCGGTGCTCCTTTTTCCTGCCGTTTTCTCATCTCGCCACCATCCTTTGATCGTAACGCAAGACACGCGCTCCTGCCCGCCGCTGCTGTTGATGAAACTCGTCAGGGCATCTCGGATACGCGTTGTTGAACCCCTGCGCCTGTATTGTCCCGCGACAACGGGGGAACGTATTTTCCTCCGGACAGCTACATCGGCAATTTTCTCTCCTTACCCTCCGGTTATTCCCCGTTCTCTGTTTCTCGAATCCGTCGTCGCCCACGCAGGTGGGTGGGTGGTCTCGGAGCCGAATGCTCGGATATAGGAAATATTGGGATACCGGGTGATCCCCACGGAAAACGACAGACGCGGAACTATCTCGAAGTATCAACCGTTATTGATACTCTGAGCCACCCTAGGCGGTGGATCATCTCGTCGGAGACGAGAGGCGGAACGATCCCTGAAATATCGTGCGAGGTTTCGGTAACTGCCAACAATCTTCGGATTAGAGCACGACGTATCGATTCTAACTGTAGACCTGACTATAAGTTAAGCCGAACGAATGGTTGGATAAATGGAAATTCAGCCGTTATTCGGGAAACGATTTGCCCCCGTCGGAGTGAGTCATTAATCTCCTTCTTCGCGATAGCTTTCTGACGCCAATCGCATCCCCCGTGCGCGGAATAATTCTTATTCGATAAAAAGTCGGACGTGGTTACGCGATGTCGACCGCAATTTGGAGATAAGTATCCGACTTGTCGAGTGTGCAAATTTGCTTGGTCGCTTTCTTTCACGTTTCGAGTTTCCACATGAGATATTTCGCCGGTTGATTCTGTCTCGCGTATTAAGTTTTACCGCCGGGCTGAAGTTTAAAGTTAGGACGTTCGTATGAAGAGAGAGAGAGAGAGAGAGAAGGCCATTAGACTTTCGTTTTATCAGCTCTATGCCAGCTCCGCAACCATATTTTGCGGTTTGCATGAATTTGCGGTCTCATCCTCGTCCACGACTGTTCCTGGTAGTATCGTAAAATTCTCGTGCGCGCGCGCGCGCACGATATACAGGGTGCTTCGTTTTAATGTACACAGCGACAGCATTTGCTCAGGCTGGGGAAAAATAAGATTAGTGTTTCTTCCAGCCGAGCGCGGTTTAATTGTTCGTGCGCATAAAGTGAGGAACGATCGTATCGTCAACCCTGTAAAAGCCCCCCGGCGGCTTGCAATCTGCCTCGGGTCGCGCGTGCGAAATACCGATAAATCTAAGGAGACGCGGTACTTGGCACTTCGGAGCTCGCGCATTTTTCGACTTTATTACCCTTCACGTCTCTCGCGAAAAGTCACCTGTCTGTTCCCGGTCTGGGACGCGAAGCCTGAGATCGAGCGGACTTCTTCCAATTTGCACCGGGGATGATTTACCGCTCGTGGAAGGTAAATGTCGCGAAACATCGTGCGCCGAGCTGTATAAAAGCGCGAATAAGCGTCGTTTCAGGAGGGAGAGATGGTTTTACCGTGGAACGACCGTGGTTCGTTGTCCTGTCGCTGAAGAGAGCAAGACAAAAAAATGTGCTGGTATATAGCCTCTGACGAAAGACACGCGCGGCCCCAAAGGGCTCTCGACCGCGAGTGCGCCGTCTGAGACGGCATTTTTTTTCGTCATCACGAAGCGTCTTCTCTTCGGGGGGTTACCGGCCGTATTTGAGAAAACGAGTCGACGAACGCGGCGATACTGTGGCTCGGAAAACGAGAGAAGAGGGGGAGAGAGAGAGAGAGAGAGAGAGAGAGAGAATTGGTCGGACCTTGACGTCGAGGAAAAATATGAACACTTCCATTACCCACGCTTTAATTACCCAGTGCTGTTTTTACGTCCTTTCTCGGGTATCTTTCGCGCTTGTAGATTTACCGCGTTTGTTCGCATTCGGAGGCGTTAATAAGCAGGTGGCGAGAGGCGTACTCACGCTGCATTACCAGCAACCGTTCGTTCCATACGACACGGTGCAAATAGGTTTGATCACGGGCAGACGTTGCGACGACGACGACGACGAAGACGCGGACTCGAAACACGAGAGGTTGATGAACTTGATTCACGCGCCACGCTTTGTTGCCAGTTCCTCCGGCAACTTTGTTGACAAAGCGCTTTGTCCGCGATTGCTTTATTATATATCGCTATATAGCCATGCGAAATTGTTTGCTTGTGCAGCGGCGAATGGTGGCGCTTGGAAAAACATTCGAAGCAAACATCGAAACTCGCCGAAGTTAAGAGACCCTCGAGACGTTCCGACGAAGAAATCTACTTCGAAGCTGACGATATATTAATTAAACGTTAAATACGATCCATGCGACGATCGAGTGTATCTTGATGTTGCGCCTCGATGGCACATTTAACCTTGCACCGGGAATGTAATCTTACATGTATGTTACAATTCTCCGATAATCGTTAAGTGCGCAATAAAGCACGCCTGTTCAATTTCAAGATTGTCCTTTACCCTCCGAGTGATGTCACGCGCTCACCATGACGCACACATGACTGATACTTCTTTTCCTGCTTTTTATGCGCCGCGGCCCGAATGATTTCATTATAATTATTACGGTTACACTCAGTTACACGACGAGTAATCGCGCGGCGCTGGGAGCAGCGATCTCTGATTCACCTGCTTCGGCACGCGGACACTGTCGTCCGATCGCGGTATTCTTCGTGAGCGATCGGAGTGACGATATTACCGAACGAGACGTAAATTGTTCCGTCGCTATTGTCCGACGAGGGATACATTTTGACGATAATTTCGGGACAATATGAGACAGGTACCTTCCGATCGGCGTGAACACGGTTAACATGAGCAAACAACGTCTCTTTCATCGACCGATTATTGTGCAGTCTCCTGTAACTCCGGCAATGTGAACGTTGTGGTTCAATGGTGACATTGATCGGTTCCTCTCGCCCGCTTCTCATAACGACGATTTTGTACGTCGCGCCGCGTATACGCGCACGTGGGGCCGCGCCCATCCGATCATTTCGGACCATTATACGTGATGTTCAGAATCACCGCGCTTTTTCCCCAGACTTCTTCCTCACGCACTCTCTGACGCACGACTTCCTTTCATCGGAGTCTAATATTCTTGTCCCAACATCTACGGTTCAGATTCCTGCTTATCGATCGGTTATGCTCACGTCGTTTCATATTTAAAAAGCTGAAATTTTCTATTTACCGAATTACTGTATATTATTACAATTTTTTCCATCTTAAACATTGTTTTGTCGTTTTCACTGATGATAAATCCCCTCTTTAAAAAGGAAACTTATTTCTATCGATGCACGAGCGTGTGTTTTTTAAGGACCAACGGAAATTTTACAACGCGCGAATCATAAAGTTCAATTAATAAGTCGCGCTCATAGTGTACACGTTACAATTTTATACCTTTTACCTCTCTCCGCGGTTTGCTTTCTAAATTATTTTGGAAGGTAAAAAGACGGCGAGATATTATTAATTTAATATTTATTGAATTTTAGTGCGCTTGATATATACCTGCGTGTGCCGTTTTGCATGGTGTGGAAGAAGTAGGAACTTCGTATCGGGTAACTCATAATAGTAATAATATGTACGTGTAACAATAAATGGGAATCATATTAGCCGATGAACGACTCATTGAATATTTCTGACGGTGCTTTGAACGCACGATCCGACGTCTTTAAGAAGTCCGAACATATTTTTTGTTGCAAATTTGACAATTGACGTCTGACAACAAAACTTCAAACTTGGAACGAACGTGTAGAATTGAATAGCTATGCGGATAATTTTCTCGACCGTGAGTCCCAGTTTATAAAAGCTTTGTAATGTCTGAAAAAATGCATATGTTAAATATACATGTTCTGAAAAATTCTCTGATAATCTTAATCCGACCGATCTATGTAATATTTTCGATGCCTCAATGGGAGATTTTTCTAAATAACAGAAAGATTTGTGCTGTTACGAAGAATTCAGTAATTAAAAAGAATATATACAAATATAGATTTTTATATTAATTTGAAATAGATTGGACACACACACACACATATATATACGTACCTGAGAGAAACACGCGCCGAAATTAGAAGTACTTTTGAAGCATTGCGTTACATCCTGCAATTGATTCGATAAATTCTTCTGTAGATCGCTTATTACATTAACGAGATCTTGAATTTGTCCGCCGGTCTGTTGCATTTGTTTTAATACACAGGAATCAAACATTGACACCAGTTCAGCGAGAGCAGCACGTCCTTTCTTGTACAGCCTATTACATGACGAAATATTGGCGTCCTGAGCCTCTTCCAGGAATTGTTTTGCCTTCTCCTGGAGCTGTTGATATGCATTTTTGAAAGGGTTAATATCACGAGTTCGCAGTTGCATTTCATAAAAATTCACATCTCTCGGGCAAAATCGAAAGATGAAAGCATAGCATCACGCGATAAACAAAGTAGGATATGGGAAAGCGTTTAGTGTCTTGTCCGAAGTGTCAACGATGAAATGGACTCGGCACCACTTGGCTTGGAGGTGTAAATTTATTCTAGTAGGTTACGCAACACACGACGAAATAATGAAACTCGCGGCAGACGGATAATTCATTCCTTTACCTGCCGTCGCCGTTATTTCATGCGCATATTTTTATGAGTGGTATCTACGCTTATCGGTAACGGACTTGTCGCCGAGGCTTTTCGTGCACTACTCAATATGCGTGAGCGAACGATTTGCAACTGACGCATAAATTAAACACATATGCCGCACTTTGAAAATATAATTCAATGTATACTGTTTAATAAAAAAAAAAAAAAAAAACTCCAATTCTATGCACGTTTTTACGAGTAATTGTAGCTTAAAAAAATGCTCGATGCGTGAATTTCAGTTCCATTGATGTTGCAACTTCATCCTCCTTTGTGAGACAGTCGAGAAGCATATTTACCCTTTGCACCTCGTTAGCCAATCCATCGTTGAGTTTCTCGCCTATATTAGTCACGCCACCCCCGAGACCTTGTAAGACTTCATCTCCGCGTTTGAATATACCCGAAAATTTGTCTTTTATATCCGATAACTTATCTTGTGCGTTATCTTGTGCGTCTGATATTTGATCTAATACGTTATCTTGTACGCCTGATATTTTATCTCGTGCATCTGATATTTTATCTAGTGCGTTATCTCGTGCATCTGATACTTTATTTTGTGCGTTGTCTAACAACGATTCCAATGATCCCAGCAATCCCTTTGATCCCCACGATCCCAAAGGATTCGGAAGAGAAGCAGCTACAACAGCTTGTTGTTGGAAGCTGATCTGCAATCGATCAAATAGATGTAATATCGCCAAAAGTAATGGGCACATAATTCATAATTCAACGCAGTAAAATTGTCTTTTTCATACAAAGTGAAAAATAGAAACTAGCTAAATTTCTGTCCGTAATTTTCATCGGAAGCTAAACAGCACGAAGTGGCGGACTATTGAGAATTTCCCAATTTCTATGATTATACGAATACAATGGTTTCGTGATGAAAAATGGAAATACTTACGCAGGCAGCGACGAGAATGCAGCTTGCAATTTTAAACATTGTTGCTATAATCCGACGCAATTGCCACTCTTTCCAACGAAACTTGTATAATGATGCTTTCTTACGCCAAAACTCGCGTTTATATAATATATCCACCACCAATTTCTTCAAAGTATTTTTAAGATATGCAAATCGACTTGTCACATGCGAGCATTTGTACCAGTGTACAATTGTTTTAATTAGTCTGGGTAAAACTAATGAGCCCGTGTAAAATATGACCACAGCCAGCGAAATACATTACTGATATGAACTTTGCAGCTCATTTTTGCAACGTGTCATTGCTGCAATTTGTTTATGATCATTTTTCCGCATATAATGTAAATACATCGTATGTGGAAAAATGATCATAAACAAATATATATATATATATATATAAATGCATATATGTTGCAATAATATTTATTCGTTTAACTTATGAATATACGTTCTAATTTAAATATATCTCGTCGACTTAATATAATTACAATGTCGCAGTACAAATGGCGACACTTTATTGCGCGCACTTCTACTTTCTTGTTACACTTGCTGACACAAGTTCTACTACGTAACTCGGTGCGTATTGATCCTGCCAGGTGGATACTGCAATATCGCCGCGGAACGCAGCGAGCGAGCAGAAATTGTGGTCCCTTTCTTGTTATTACCGTTTCCTCACATTGGTATAAAGCAAGATGCTTTGATCCACGATGGTGTCAATCCACACAGTTGTTGTCTCTCGTATGCTACTTTGTCGTGTTATACATAACAGAGAGATACATATACTCTTTGTATAAAAAAGACGTTTTTATCAGGCTCCACAGGCTCGTTGCTTTAATTATTTTCACCTCAACCATATACTAATTGCAATAAAATAATTAATTATGAATAAATTATATTTTCAAGGAATACACTGCCATAACGTGCCTTTCGCGAAGATCTATTTACAATGAACGTAATGAGCCGCGTATATGCGCTGAAATAATTTTATTATTTCGCAAAAGCGACCCTAACTGAAGTTTTCCTAACTGAAGATATTAATAGCGCGCATTGTAATATGCCGCGAGCATCATAGCCTATCGCTTTATCAGTCCGAGGCCGGCTCTGCGATCATATTTTGCGGTTTGCATGAATTTGCGGCTTCATCCTCGCCAGCGTGCGTGACTATATCCTTGATGACATTATAAAACTCTTGTACGTGCGTGGAATATACGTGGTGTTCCGTTTCAAACCTTTGCAGCGAAACAAATCGCTGGACAAATCAAAATTCCAGCCGGCAGCATATAAATCATTTGCCGGTGTCGATAGACCGTTTTGGGAGATATAACGCATCCTGTAAATGCGTAAAAAATATACGTTGAAAATGTTAACTTGCGGCGTCCTTCTTCACGCTCTGCTAGAGTTGGCGCATTTGCGTTTAAATACTAACTGTGTATATTCATTAATATTTCTATTTCTGCGATGAGAGAACGATATGAATGCCATTTTGTTTCATTATGTATAAATGTTAAAAAGCCATTTATTTCTCTCCCGCGCTTTCAATCTCGTTCTTTCACTTGACTCGTTATTCCATCGTTCCATCCTTCTCGATTGTCATTTCATTATTCTCTTCCCACGTTTGCTAATCAATTGTTACTGTTCATCAATCTCTTGCGCTTAAATACTATCTCTTGAAACCGACTATATATCTCTCGTGTTATTTTATGATGTTAAATAAGTAATGCGAATAATAAAATAATCAATTTATTATAAAGTAAAACCGATGACTATCTCTTAATGTAACCACGGGAATTGTTCGTTGATCAGCGAGCCATTGTTCCGACAGTATGGTAATCAAAGATTATTATTTATTTTCCTGAAGGCATCGCGTGTAACTGGTCAAAACTTCGGAGATATGTTGCTTGAGTAAGTTCAAATGGATGTCGCATTTTTCGAATTTCTCTAAATACCGAATTGGAACAACCTCGCGACGGACTTTTCAATTTTGCGACGCAGTTCCTCGTCGATGCTCTACAACAAACCATAACATTTGGTGGAGACATGTGACAATTTAGCACAAATATATTTTCTAGTTCGAAAGCTGATTTCGCGACCTCCTTCCGTTATCTCGTTTTCAATAGAGAAGTCTGTTGTCCTGTCGTTTTATCGGTTACTTCGATTCATGCACATGCTAATCATGTTGGACTACTCACTTCTGCGGCCAGAATTTCCTTCATCAGCATGCTCCCGTTGGAAAGCATTAAACGCAAGTCCTGGTCAGTATAGTCGACCACTTTGTGCATAAAGGACTGGAAACTTTGAATGACTTTTATGGCATTGTTATTTATGTTATCTTTCATCTTATCGCAAGTAGCTACATTCGGGTGTATTCTTTTTTCAACAGTTCCATATCGAGCTGGGCCTGTAAATATGAATTTGCAAAAATGACATTACAGAGATCAGACACCACCTAAGACATATCATACTTTCTATTGAGTATTAGCAAATTCACCTCCGTTTAAAATTTTTGTTAAATCGATTCCTCAAACCTAATCCGATGAATATTTAATAGGAATGTTCATATGATTGATTTTTCGCCTATATGGTTCGACCGGAGAATGTCAATTCTTTTTTAAATACGGATTCTACGACGAATTCGGGACTGTGTTTTATAATTGTATATAACTGTTATATTTCATTTACGTATAATTATAAATATTTTATATTCGATTTTATTATTAATAAACGTATTTCTCAAAAAAATAACTTTTTCATATTATCCAAATTTTACCTTTTCCACTGTTTCATTCACGCGTTCAATAAATTGTTCGATATCAATGGCTGCTAACGTTTTAATATGCTGCATTTCCTCTAATACGTAATGTTTTACATTTAAAATTATGGACAATAGCAAGTTTTTCGCAGGATTTTGTTCTTCCTTGTCCGAGTATGCATTTGCTACATTAGGCAAAATATCGGCCTGAAATTAATCAAGAGAAACAACGATATTATAAAAAGAAATAGAATCACGTAATAAAGTTGCATAAACTTGATAAGAAACGCACAATCAAGTTTTTCCCGAAGAAATTGACGAAAATGGAGAAATCCACATTTCCTGAAAACTATGATTTTTTAAAGAAAAGTCTGAAAGAATCTTTACACAAGAGACATATACGCAATTATTAAAGAAAACGCATGGATGGCTTTGCTGCATTTAATTGAACATTGGCTTCTGATCAATTTAAAAGAAGTCGATATTATAAAGCAAGATAGAATATCGCGTAATAAAATTAATTGAATGAAATGTGTAATATCAGGTTTCTCTCTGAGAAACTGACGGAATCGATAAAGTTCACACCTCTAAGTTTTCTAGGAGAAGATGATTTTCCAAGTAAAAGTTCGAGAGAATCTTTTCAAAGACGAATATCACTTATAAATGCAATACTTACGAGAGCCAACAGAACCACAAGTACGAACGGGAATCTCATCATTTCCCTGCTGTAGATGTATCGCTTCTTGAAATGGTTCTCACGATAATATCGCTTCAAAGTTGCAAGTCGCGTTTATATAACGTTTGCATCGAATTTCAATGTCTCTGAGATATGCAAATACATATATATCAGAATGCAAGCACCTGAATCAATGTGTGATAGTCTGATTTAACCAAAATTATATAGATAATGATAACGGTGAATAAAGCTCATTAATAAAGATTAAAATCATTATAATGTGTTTCATGATACCGCCATATTTTGTATTCCCGATTAATTTTGTATAACATAGCGATATCTTCCCATTACGATACGAAAAATAAACAAATTATACCCGCGATGATCATGCACATTGTATTTATAACTACAGACTAAAGTTTAAGTCATAAAAATCAAGAAATGGGCAACAAACATGATTACAAACGTTTTAGGCGCTTAGGCAAAATAAAGTATAGCTCATAATGCTCCATTCCTTACAATATGCATTTATATCTTATTTTCGTTAGCATGTCCAAATAACAAACCAAAAGGCATTTTGCCTGAAATCTGGCCTCTATTTATGACGTATATTAAAATGATTAGGAAATACAATTTGACAATTTAACGGGAATTTCAGCGAATGAGTCACTTTCGATACATTGTGCATCGTTGTTTTTAATATATACGTTACACATATTCGGTTTTCTACATCGACCGTTTAAACATTATTCATCAAACACCGGATGGCGAGTATAATGCATTCGTTGAAACAAGTGTCAAGCCTCTTCGAGTTTCCTGTTCTGGCCTGTAATTAGCGACTAGAATTTCGATTAGCGTTCGATCGGATGTCAGAGACGCGTTGAAATCTAGACTGGGGTGCATCGTCGTCATCTCGGCTCGGATCGGTACTTGTCACCGATGAAAGTGCGGGGCTTGCTCGCTGATCGCCGTTAGAACCAGCCTCGCGGGGTACGCACGTACACACGCGCGCACGTACGTACGCGTGCACACTGACGCACCACGTGGCACATGTATGCGCGCTCGCACATACAAATTCACCCCTATAAAATATTCCCATAGGAGAGACGCACGGGGTGTCGTGGGAACGGTCTCGCTCGATATAAAGTGCCGTGCACATTTTTATGGGGCGCGTAGATGCTCAAGTAGCTCGGGGATTCCTTTGTAACGAATCGGCGGCGAGTCTTCTCGCCTGGGAGTCGCGCGCCGAGTCAATCCGATGAGAATATATTTTTCTTCCTTCCGCCGGCGACGCGCTATGGGAGACGCGACTTTAATTTTCCACGGAGCATTTTCGGGCGCGCCCTCGGCGCGTCCTCGAGGAGACGGAGCTCTAAGCGACAACGCAAACAAAATCTTCCACGAAGTAAACTTCTAACGAAACTAAAACGTGACTCGATTCTGTAAAATTGATCGGCAACTATACCCGATAACGATTTCGCCGATGACGTAACAAACTCGGGAATGGACAGGAGAGGAACAGGTGGAAGCTGATACATTCGACCGTGTTTTAAATTTATATATTTCCAGCCGTGGAGTTCTCGTCCCGGCGCGTTGGCGAGATAATTGTCGGATTTTAATACTGTGTAAATTATGTGATCGTCCTCCTCTCTTTTTTCCCTGTCGCAAAACTGAGATGATGAATTACCGTGATCGCTGCAAAATCACAAGCAGGCGACAAAATTTTGATAAAATACCGGCACTTACTATGCAGCATTGTTACCAAAGGATCATTAATTTCACAGTACTTTGCACACATTTGCGCGCCACAAAAGCGTTCTCTAATTGAATTTTTTCCGGCAGGTATTTCAGCGGTGTCAGCGCGAAGTTGTTTATGATACCGTCAGATCCCTCGGACAGCTCCTCCAATATTATGCAGTAATTTATGGGAGATACTGTTTAAATAATCGCCACGGTTGGATTTATTTGCATGATAGACGTTTCATTCTTTGTTATCGCGATAGACTTAATTTATTTGCGCTCCGAGATAACGCTGGCGACCAATTATGCGACTTGTGATTTTATATAATTTTAAGCATAGTTGGTTGTCTGTTGGAAATATTTCTTTTTAGAGAGAAATTTCGGATATTAGATGCTTAACGAAGCATTAACGATCGGTCAAGCGTGTGATATTTAAAGATCATATGTAACACGTATAATATTTAAATATTTAATATTTAAATATATGTGTCTTTTTTTTTCAGAAAGAAGTGCGTGCATCACATTGGGTTGGAGTAAACCGTAAAATTCTTGGTGAGTTTTTCAATCACGTACACTTTGAAAGATTCAATGGAAACCTACCATTGTCTCTTAATTGTAAAACTCTTTTATGTTTGGTAATAAAGGCATAAAAGTGGCGAATGGAGGGTGGTCACAGAGCCGACAATACTTAAATCTACACATCTGCCTGCTCATTTTGATTCATTTCCTGTACATTGGAATATCGATGACATGTGTTCCCGATGTTTTATATAGACTTTACATGAAATAATGGGGTCTCGCGATCACTAGGGTGGCTGGATATAAAGGCGATAAAACACCGTGCAATATATGCCGTTAGCGAAGAGCACGGATGCGCACCGAATGAAAAAAGTACATCAAGTATACAGTGAATGGATCACCTGTAAAATCGACCGGCACTCGCGAAAGCCCGGTAATTCCTCGCCGCGATGAGCAGAATTTACACGATGTAAACGTTCCCGAGTTCTTAAGTTGGAAATTGAATCGCGTGCTAAATTGCACAGTTGGAATAAAAAATAGCATAGAAAATGAAGTAATCAAATCAAAATAAAAGGAAAGTCTAAAATAAATTTGCTTCGGTGAAAATTATTCGTACGAATTGAGGGAAGTACAAGACTTCGAAGGGATAAAGAACGACACGCTCATTTAATCGTTATTGGAACATCGATTTCGAATTAATTCAAGGATTCTTAACCGATATGCACTGTTTCTAAGCCGTGCTACGTATAATATACTTTACGCGATCGTAAGTACTGATGACAAATGGTATCCAAATTGAAAGTTTCCGGGCGCGGAATCGCGTTTTTACTTACCAACCTCAATAACGCTCAACAGATATCCCAGTGGCGATTCTTCCTTTAAATCGAGACGATTGGTTGGCTATCGAAGCACTATCGCCGCTCAATTAAATCATCGGCACGAAGTCCAATAACTTCCGTCGTAGGTACACCGCGAATGCGTCACGTAATGCACACATGGCACCCTCTGAATTCGTTCGCCGATCATCCTGTTTGTCGACCGTCCACGGGGCGGTCGCTAATTGAACGACCCCGCTGGAGATCCGTCTGCCTATCTGATCAGCGTTTAGCGACGCGTGGGAGGCGAGTGGCGAAACGTTATGCTTCGTTAATTGCCATAACCCGATTCCGCGTCGCGATTAAGCGCGTGTATGCTCGTCCATTCTCGCATGCAACTGACAATGCTCCTCGCAGCACCATTGTTACGCGCGGCACTTATTGTGCGAACTACGCACACACCAATGAAGGGGCGAAGGGGCGGTGGTTATGGGGCCTTGACTAGGAATTCTCATGACAGGTCTTCCACCTTCTTCTGCATTCCGTTTCGCGGCGACAGTCGAACGATACCTCCGACAACGAAAGAAAAAAGAAATATCGCGAGAAAACTACGCTTCTCTCTTTCCACCGCTCTCTCTCTCTCTCTCTGTCTTTCCTTCTCTCACTTACCGCGAGCGATTCCGCCGAATTTTCTTCTCCCACCTTAACGAGAGGCATCGATCGATTACTTTTTTTTCCAAGAATCGTCAATTCCCACGGACACCTTGTCCGTTCGTAGTGACTTCCCACCGGACAATGCTTAGAAGACCGTGTTTGCGCCATGCTTAATTTGCTGAATCGCGATTGATCTATGGTAAGACGCGGGTTACGGTGGAAGAAAGCGTTTATTAGCGGCGCGCGATCTCCCAACCGACGAAACTGCCGTGCTCGAAACAAAGGCTACCACCGGCCAAGATGAATAAGGCCTCGTTACTCCTTGTTGTATAACTTACAGGGTGTTATTAACGCGGATAATGTATTTTTCTGTCTGCGAGGACAACCGCTTTATTAAGATTCCACGTGGCTGTAATGTATGGCATTCGTCGAGCACCGATGTCACCGATATACCGTTAATCGTTTCTCTGATAAGCAAGAATGCCGATTTCACTAATGAATTACCGATCTTTGTTTACAATTCGGAGAACCATTCTTTTATTATTCAAAGAACCATTTCTTGTTGGTTAGCACATTTTCGAGGGTGAAACTACGTCAATCGTAACTTCCTTTTAAATTCTTTTTAAGTTCTTTTCTTAAGTGTTCTTTTTCAGAAAAGCAGGAAGAAATATTATTTCCTTTTTTTTTTTCAGCGGCGTTATAACGCGCATGATACACGATAACTCTAGCTTATCGATAAAGTTCATTGACGCACGCTTCTATTAAGTGTAGCTTAATTATAGGCAAACACACAGGGTGCCGATAGTGTTAACCACAGGAAACGCCAGTATACCACGTCGTCGGCTTAATTCCTCGAATTGATCTGTCAAAATGTAACTATGATAGAAAGCGGGCGTAATTCTGCATGACAGTCGGCTCGCTCGCAAATATGTTGAACGCATCAAGCATTCGATGGAATGATCCCCCTTCCCCGCCTGATTAGCTGTGTGTCGATGCTGGTATAACGAATAAATTTTAATCGAGAACGCAACTCCAGGGACTCATTGTGTGTCGTACTACCCGCGGTTCGCCTCGTCAATCTCGCCACGGTATTAATCGGATTTCGTGCTGCGCAAGTACGTGTACTATCATGGTCTATCATGATTCGAGAGGGCAAGTATCGCGCGATTTATTGTGCTCCCGATCTGAACTGATAGTCGATTTGCACTGTGAAATTTTTATCACGACGTTTTTCATTTTTTCATACTCGCATAGCTGAAATTCGTCGGTCACATACGAGGAGGAAAACTATTCTAGAGATGTATTTCCTAATTGTTAGTCGGAATTCCGTCTTGTGCGCGCAAGAGAAACCACAGGCAGGCCGCACATAATCTATATATTTTACTCAGAAGGAGAGAGAGAGAGAGAGAGAGAGTTGGCAGATCCACATTGGAACTTACGTAGCGCCTTGATTAATTACCGAAGCACGATAATTACGCGCGAAATTCGCCGACGAATTAGTGAAACACTATATGCATTGAAACACATGCTACTGTACACTACCTGCCGGTTCGATATGCATGGGAATATACCGGCATGTGGTTTTGTCGCGGCCATATGGCGCGTCCGTGAACGCACGTGCGAGAGAAAATCGAAAGACGCGTACTCCACACAACACGCCACACGTATCATCTCGTTCTCTTTCCGCGTAACGGAAGAAACGCTCGGAAACTGGAGATGTACTGTTAATCAAGAGTCATTAGACGGCGCGTCAACGAGTGTGTCGACAGATAGCTTGCACAGCGACGATTGTTCGCAACCTCGTGTCTGATACGCTAACGACGTGTTCTAACGATCAAAGGAATTTGTCCGGGGGAAAATTTTACTTCGCGAAGGAAACTTTTTTCCTTCCTCGAGCACAAAGTTCGTTTGCAGACGGTGCGCTTTTAACGAGCCCTATTCGTCGCGATCGAATTCGTCCGCTCGCGAGCTAACGGTTGAAGTGACATAATCCTGCGTGAAACGCAAGTATCCGCCTGTTGACACGGCGGTGGACAGATTTTGCAATAATATGTTATGTCCTCGAAACCGGTTGTTACCAGCGTCATTCTCATACCTGCGAACAACACGCCGTAACTTATGTCGAGCGAGTATCCCGGGTTGGTTTGCGCGCGCGTTTTTAATTTGTATGCGAATACGCACGGTCCCACGATAATACCTTACGTTACGCTCTTTAAATTCGCGTTTACCATCATTCAAATATCACTAGAACGAGTGTAAAACCATCGACCGTGGAAAGTGTCTCGACATCGTGAATTTCGAAAATTCTCGCTGCCTCGAAAATATCGGGAAATCGATGCCACGAAAAACGTTTCTCCGCTGGCGGGAGATATTTTCGTGGAATTTACCGAATAGCACCTGCGATGTCAATAAAGGGATATTGAAAGTCAATAACACTTGATATTTTCGAAGTTTGAAAAAGCTACGATCCACACAAGCGCGTTATACGCCGTTTATACGCTTACGAAAGGTGCTTTAATGCGTTTCGGTTCAATTTATTCTGTAACAAATTACACAAAGCCGGAGCGTTAAATTTTTTTTTCAGTCTCTTTTATTCCGCGACTAACTGCTATTCTACGGATATCGTTTATTATTTATCCGCTCTTTGTAATATTAACCGTCGTACGCCAAAAATCCGGATATTGTCGTAAGGATGAAGGCTACCGTCACAAAGGACTTGATGAAAATAACGACGGTCACCGTAACCCGCAGTTGCAGGTCTCGTGGAAGGATGTTGGGAGCCGCCCTCCGATTGCGAGACGCAAGTGCACGTTCGTTACTCTTTACACCTGTGCTCACACATAACGCCCCCGGTGTTCCGAGTGTGCGTGCGCCACGGATGTGTATTGTGAAACTGCCGTGCGTGCGTCCTACGTAATGTGAAAAAAGTCTGACCGAAATAGTCGCAGCTGTGGCGGCGCGCGATTGCGGCTCATGACCTTCTTCGACGCGAAACGTCAGAGATTTCTGCTGCATGCAGAAATAAGGAGCAAGGCCGCGATTGTCGTACGCTAAAATGGAAGCGTCGAAGCTGCAACGGCCGACTCGCTACAATGCGACCGCGCGTGTCGAGTTGGAAGAAAAATACACAAGATAAAACATTTAATTTCCTCGTCGACATTATTTCTCTCTAATAACGAAAGGAAATTGCGCGACGCGCGATTTTTATTTTGCTGGGCGGGAAGCAGACCTCGAGCCATTTAAATGGTGCGAGCCTTTTAAACTTTCACGATGCCGCGAGTTTTTTTTTTTTTATTAATATACGCGTGTTATTGGGCGTTTATATGAGTATCAGGGTGGAAGGAAACCTCGTGAAATTAAATCGCAAGCATTAACACCGTTAACGTGATTACCAGTTATCGTTTGGAAAACGATGCGACAAGAGTGTGGAATTTTCGAGATGCGACGCGACTCGCATATTCATTAAACGCAGAGAGCCTCGAGAACGAACTTCCTACGGTTATTGCCGTGTTTGGTTTTCGGGGCCGGAAAGTACCGACGCCGATGTAAGAGAGCAAAGGCAGATGTTGGGCTTCTTTCGTCAATTTTCGTCACACGCTCCGAAACGCGGAAAGTAAATCCACGTAACGCAGCTGTTCGGAAAAGAAGGCGAGGGCGCGCGTCATTGAGACCTTCTACTCCCGTTGGATCTTACCTGTACACACGTCTTGCTTAATTAAAGCTTACGACTCATGCGTAAGCTCGCTTGAACTTTCGTTCAAACTTAAGAATGCGACTCGATTTTAAACAACTATTTTAAAAGTCTGCAGGATATTGAATAATGATCGAATTCATATTTCATTGTCTCTCATTTCGCGCAATTAATTTCTCAAATTACCAGACAGTCTGAAAAGAAACATCTTTAGAGTTCATCCTCTCTTGTCATCTGAAACACTGAAAGCTCAATTTTGATGAGCAATATCTTCTATTCCAGAACTTGCAATCGCGTGTTCTCATTTCGAAAACAGTTTCGTGTCTCCCTAACGTTCCTCTACACGATAAGATAACGCTGCGTGAGAAAAGTAACAATCGCCTCGAGCAGGTATTTAACAGCGGACAATTTTCCACATTCTTTCATCGATCGGTCGTGTTCGATGAAATGCGAAATAAAAAGGTTCCATCTCGCGAAAGGGCTCGCCGAGCGAAGAGACGCATTTGGACTCCACCGTGAACCTCTCTCTATCGTGTCTCAGCAGATGTACGACCATTTGCCGTGGCAGCTGCTGCTCTCACCGCCGTAAACCTCGCATATCCACCCCGGCTCTTCGAACTGACCTAACGCGAACTCTCCATCACCGTCTCCGAGCGCGGTAGCCTAAGGTCGACTGCGAGATCGCAGGCATCGATCGCCGAATCGTCGGCCTGCACGACGTTAAATTTCTCCGACCTAGCTCGAGAACCAGCGAGCTCGCGTCCTCTTCGGAAGGTGTAATCACGCGAAACCGGTTCCTCGCGTGATTGGATCTTGAGCGGAAGACGATGGCCGGTGGTGCCGTCGCGGCTAGCTATACCCCTGAAATCTACAAGGTACGGAGGAGGAAGTAACCTGGGACTGACTCGGGCCGAGGCATTCACGTCGGAGAGAAGAGGACGAACTGACTTTTATTCGGCTGCTTTGAAACGGGATTTCCTCGCGCTAAATACGTCCCTGAAATTTCACGTCCTAAATATTGCTGCTTGCAAGATGGGCTCCGATGGACTCTACGTTTGTTACGTGTGCGAATAAAACGTAACTGCGTAAGAAACGTTGCGAAAATTTCGCTCGGATGTCATCGAAGGAGAATATATAAAAATGGTGCGAACGTTAAAAGAAAGAAGCGAGAAACCTGGATTTTTATACGAACTATTTGACACAGGTCTGCGTCTGTCCAACCAATGATCAAATTTAACTTCGCGACAGTCTGCTCGAGCGAAATAAAATATTAGCCAGTCAAGTATGATTAGCTTTTTCAAATGACGCGTGTTTAAATCACTTCGGGAGCGATGAACGGCCTTATAAGCGCCGCGATAGATAAGACAGCGTTTATGATGTCATTAATCGTTGGAGGAGCGATGGGAAGCCGCGTGAACGGGAGACGCTATTTGACAAAATCATCCGAAAGGAAGGGCTCCGTGGCTCTGTGTCCGCTAGGTCTGTCCCTGGCAAGCGGCAGAGTGGGGTGGAGAGACCTGGGCCCGTTGGACCTTCGGCATTCGTGTCCGTAGTCTTTCAAGGGGGGGTTGTGTATCCGTTGAGCTCGTTTGTGCACGCCAGTGTGTACCCTCGAGCAAATTCTTGTCGGCGAGCCTCACTCTTACCGCACGCCGTCCGGTGAAAGTCTGCGATGTTGCGTCGCGTCGTTCCTCACCGTCGCGACGGAGCGACGGTGTGCGCGCCTTCCAGACCCGCGGCTGAATTTTATTGACAAGTGCTCCTCTCTCGCGGAGTTGTACCGTTGATCCTCTCTACCTGTGTCGCCTGTGAGTGGAATGGAATGGCAGATGGCGCATGTATCAGTTCGTGAAAACGTTGAGCCTCCTCGTTCGAAAGTCAACGCGCCGCAATCGTACGTCAGATTATCCGACGAATTCGCTTCCAGTCGCTTTCCCGAGTTATTTCGTCCGGGTGTTTGAGCGTTATCGTTGATTTCTCAACTGATGCTGCCATTACTGTGAGTTATCGAGCTAGGTTTAACGTGCTCGACCGTGCCTCTCATTCTCACCTCACCAGGTAAACGATCTCCTCGAGTGACGGATGACTCTTCGGGAAATAGTTCCCGACGCTGTCTGATAACACAGACGACTCCCCGTGCGAGAGATCAAACGTACTTTCGAGTTCCGGTGGGGTCGCCGGAAGTAGCTGAGCGTGACGGCGACGGCGCTAACGGAAAAACGTGGGAACGTGCATCGTGCGACAGCGCTCCGCCGCTCCATTAGTCGCCGCGCGCTAAACGAACTCGAGGATAATCGTATTATACACTTTGCGACAAATGTTTCTGCCGGAAAAGTTCCATCGCGAGTTGATGTCGCGTGTAAGTCTCGTGCGCCGGTGATAAACGGGGACGAGTACGGAAAAAGGAGGGAAGAAAGGAGAAAAATCGCGAGTACGACGGAGCGTAACGGAAAGAAAGCAAGAGGACAGGAAATAGGGAGGAAAATAGGAAGATAAGAAAATACAGATGGAAGAGATCGAGCTATTCGTGCCACGAGCGATGTCTTGATTGTCTCGTCGGAAGCACTCAACGGCTATTTAATTAGACGCATCGGAACGAGGCTTCCGGTTCGGCCCGGCCTGGGAAAACCATTATATCGATTAAACTGCGGAAGGTTCTGCGATAAGGGAATTCGCGAGAGTCCGTAAGGTGCCGACGAGGTCACTTTTCGTTGTAATTGTATTAATTGCTGCAAGGAGAATGCGAAGTTAGTTTAATCGAGTGTACATGGTGGCGCTCCTTGAGGCAATTCTCCGGTCGGAAGGGTCCACCTGTAGGGCGTCCGGGCGAAAGTTCAACGAAGATTGGAGTAGTTCTGGTCCCGAACGAGTCTTCGTCCGTACGACTGAGTCGGAATCTTTCGCGTTTACACAGCTCGAGCGACTCGCAACCGACCGGGAAACGTTGGGAAATTCGCGTTGGAGGTTTTGCCCGCCGGCTGCCGCTGCACTCGCTGAGGAATCGGTGGAGGAGATGGCGAGACCCGCTGGTTCGCGAGAAGAGCGCGGCTCGCGATCCTCCCGATGACGGACGTATCGAGGACGCGAGCAGTCATCGTTTAAAAATAACAAAACAGAAGGAGCCCGCGTAAAGAAGGCGAAGCCGACTGCATTGTGCGGCCACAGCCTGCCTCGCAGCGGAATACCGCGACTCCCCACTGTTGTGTCCGCGAGATGCTCGCGTTGTTTGCGACTTGTGGGCTGGAACGAGACGAGCTGCTCGGGGAGAGGAAGGACACGCTGCGAGACCAGAAACGGAGAGAGAGACTGATCGGGATCCCACTCTTCTAGGTAGAATTTGTGACGTCAGCCTGGGGCAAGTCGTACGACCAGTTCGTTCGCTGGTAAGAAGAAGCGAAGAAAAAGAAGAAGCAGAAGAAGAGGAAAAGGAGAAGAAGAAGGAGGAGGAGACGGAGAAAGGAGAAGGCAAGAGTCTCCTCTCTCATGTATATCCGACTACGTTTTTACCGGCCGGCTGCGGGAGCATCTCGCGCCGCCATGTCATCCGCGCACCACGACATCCATCAGCAGTAGTAGTAGCAGCAGCGCTTGCCCCTACCTCTCCTTCTCTCTCTCTCTCTCTCTCTCTTCGTGGCATCCATTCAGTGGCCGTCGTACCGGACTAAAATTACCCCGGTCCGTCGATCGCTGGCGATCTACGCGCGAGCGGAGTGCTCGCTCCAGCGCGGAACGTTTCGGAGCTGGTGGCGGCGGCGAGAGGAAGCCTGTCTGCCTACCTGGTGCACGACGCTCGCGGTTTCGGTGAAGGTGCATCGAGTGTTTCGCGCGTAGGACCGGTTTCGTTTCGCCGCACGGCCCAACCGCTCGACCGAGAGAGAGCACGCGTTCGTTGTCGCTTCTTACGGAGGTACACGTCATTCGGGCGCGCTGATGAATAATAAAGGAATCCGCGGGATTCGGGGTCTACGTCGCAGTGAGGTGAAAGCGGTCGGAAGGTTAGCCGTTGACGAATCAGCGGCGTAGAGAGCTCGTACGCGGAGATCACAGTGAAGTCTTTGAGAATCGTCGGAGAGAAAAGAGCTTCCTTTTGTTCGTCGGAAGAGGATCTTTCTTCCGGCTCTTCTCCGGCTCTTAGCGCGACAGACAGGAGCGTTACGCCGGGCTCACACCTGTATCGTGCGAACGTTGTTGTTGGACGATAGTGTCACCGTGTATGGTGCACCAGAGGATACGCGGCACTATCAACAGCCCGTTCTGTTTGGATACTCGACGCGGGCGGTACTACTCTTCGTGAAAACATCGCCGTCCGAGAGAGAAATGGGAAACCACCCGTCCGCCCACCAGCCACTCGAGAGAGCTACCAGCCATGCTGGAAATGGTCTTCGCCTCTCGGTACGTCGACTCCCAGTGTTGTTTTTACGTCAACGATTACGGTTACTTGCGCGTGCTGTACTGTCATCGGTGTCGGCGAGACTGGCGCTGGCTGGCGCGTATACGCGCAACGTCCGCGCCCGTACACGTCACTGTTCGCGGTTGTTTCAAATGGATTATATCGAGTTCCGAGAGAATGTCCATCAGCATTCCTTGGAGGGAAAATTCGAGGCTAAAATCTCTGGAAGCCGATCAGAAAAGCTACACGGAAACAAATTCGTCCTAAATCTATGATAGATATTCTCATATGTAAGCAAGATTATTATAATCCTCTTGGGGGATTTTTGGTCTTGATTTGGTTAAATTTGTGCTGATGCAAGTATTACACTCAACTCGAGACTAAAAATCTTCTAAGGATATTATAATATTCTTGTTTATACATGAGAATATCTATCGTTGATTTATATATAAGACTATTCTTTTCTATGTAGAAAAACTAGAGAAGTTATAAAGTTAGAGTTGTCTAAAGGAAAAGAAGTTAATAGATAAGATTCTTCGGTTTGAAACAAAAGTTACACTTCAATGAACTCTTTATCGAACGTTTCAATTAAATTAGGGTCAGATTTAACGAAACATTCGCAGAGTGAAAATTCAAGACTTGTGGAAGAGAAAGACGACATTTAATTAGAGTTTTCTTGTTGAAAAGAAATCGTCATTAGATTCTCTAAATAGAAGTTACGTTCCTGAAGTTTTTAACACGCACCTTACGAAACCTGTATCGTCACGTGATTAAAATGAGGAAAAAAATGTTTGCTCTCAAGGTAATTCACTTTTTTTGCCCACGCGTATCGTGAATGGATTAGATATGCTGTGCTTTAGTTAATGCTGTGCTTTTCAATTTTTTTGTTATACTATTCTTTATTTTCTATATTCCATGCTTTTTATTTAAGCGGGATGAAATATGTGAAATATGTAAATTAGCACTCACTCATAACCGTATGTATGCGATAATCGATAATGGGAAATTTTACGAGCGTCAAGATAAATCGTAAGTTGCGCGTCACGATGTGACCATCGGCGTTTTTCTTCTCGAATATTTTGCGGGAGCGAGCTCATGAAGGGATGGTTCATTCCACGCTTCATAAAGCTCGAGATTTGCAGCCGTCGGGAATGACGGTTTGCCCTTCTTATTACCTCCACTTTTCACCCTCGATCACACACCTCTTGTGTGCTCTTATTTCTCCTCCTCTCGTCCTCTCGCAATCTTCTACAATGGTATCGATATAGCGTTGAAGGTTAACAATACATCCATGTGGAACTTTGATATCACTTCATCGTGAAGATCTTTGTTTGTCGGAGACGTAGACGATACAAAAAGAACACAGATATACTCAAGATATTCTTCACGTCGCAGAATAATGAGATTGAAGCGTCATCGTCACTTATTTTTCACGACTTTCTGCACTTTTAATCCACGCGTTAGAACGAATTTTCTCGTGGAACCATTCTCTTTGAGAAGCTCGATGCTGAAACGCGCAGACGGTCTCGCGGGTGTACGTAGAACCTTTATAGACCCGTGAAAAATTCACGAGGATAGGGTAAGGATGGAATGTGTGCAATCGATGCGCTCGTTCCTAATATCGTCGGAGCAGCGGCTTATCTGCGCCAGTATTTCCGTAACGAGGAACTTCATTAACCTGGACGCGTGACGTCAATCACGCCGGTCATAGCATGACTAATATGTCATTTGCGTTTCACTGGTCGCTTTGTGTTACCGTGAATATCACATATGTCCGCCGGCCCGTGTGAATTCGATTTCCGCGACAATCGAGCGTTCTCATCGCTCTTAGAAATCTCGACGCGGATCCTTGGTATTCGTTGCACCGGGAATATCAATGCGTCATGTTAATTACGTAAAGCCGCGCGCATTCGTGAATCCCCGTTTCGCTAGACGGAATAACACACCTCATGCGTGACGGTTTCAACAGTGAAAATGACGATACGACACGAGGACGTGAGAGGTGTGGTTGGCGCGTTCGCGTTTCAATGACCTTTGCCCATGAACGCACGTCGCGTTTGACGGTCTCGCTCGAATTGACGTTTCGTCCATCAGCGTAGCAGCGTGCGACGCGACGCTCGATCTATCGTTGTCGCGGAAATGAACGCGCGAGATGTTCGCAGGTAAACGCGGAAAGGAAGAAAACTCGTTCCGCAAAAGGTAAAACCATTCATCACGAGGATAAGCAAGCGGGCGCTAAATTCTCGAGGTGAACTCACCGAGACGGCGACTTCTTCCTTTTTTTCCAAGTCGAAGGGCGCCTTTGCCCCGCCGCCTCGTCGGTATTTAATCTCGCTGGAAGCCGAGCGAAATAGTTTACAGCCTGGGTGGTCATAGGAATAGCTGGATGTCGCGTCGTAACCGCCTCCCTTAATTTCGCCGCGCGGCTTAATTACACGGCGCTCGTTACGCGCCCTAATTAGCGGAACTGCTCGATTACGTCGAGCCGACGAAAATTTCGTTTACCAGCGAGCAGACGCGCGCCGTTCGAACGCGACTCGTTTCATCATCGTTACCGGCCGGCTGCGAAAATTAACGTCATCCACGCAGCAGCCGTTTTTAAATCGCATGCAATTACCTGTTTGCGCGATCACAAAGCGAACGAGAGGCCGTTCGACGAGGCCGGGAATCCGCATAGGTAGCGGTAACCCGATGTTTTAGCTCAAGGGAGGAGAGACAGTTGCGCAAATTGCAGGGACCGTCTGGCCGGCCGGTCGACGACGCGATTACGCTCGAATCGCGTTACACACGCTCGACACATATAAATCTAATCGCACGCATGAATTCGCGAGTGCGCACGCCCGCGGTCACGCACACTCGCGACCCAATCGAATCGCAAGGGGATCGAACTCAAGGATAACTGGTAAGCCGCACGCAGCGCTCGCCCCGTGACGATGAAAGAAATCCGCGCGCTCTGCGGCGCTCTCGAAATGCCGTGCTTTCGCTTGCGCGGTGCTTTCTTTCGCGAACGAGTGCTATAAATATTACGAGGAATCCAAACCGCGAGCGGGATTTCTCTCCGGAGTTTTTAAACCCCGCGAGAAAAATTTATAATGGTTCCGTCTATGTTCCACAGACACAGTCCTGTTAGAATTCTCTTCAGCGAGAGATGTTGCCTGTGAAGCTGAAATATTACTTTCTCACGGGAGAATCTTCTCTGTCGGGTCATTAAATCATACAATATTCAATAGACGCTGGAAAAATCTTCAATTACACAGGGAGGAAAGGGAGCGAAGAATCTCTCGGATTATTTTATACAATAATTTTATATAATATTCAACGGACTCTTGGAAAATCTTTGAAGAACTCCGCGTGGAACATTTCCCTCTTCTTCTTCAACCTTTCCGATCTGCTTTCCTCTTCATCTCCTGTCTCTTTTCTCGAATTCCTCTTTTCCCTCATTCTCTCTTTCCTTTTAAACCTACTTGTGTAATTGATTTCTATCGTATAAATTCGTCAAAATATTTATCATTTACATGCACACTTTAAGTCCTTAGAGAGTCCTTAGAGCCCTAGGACTATAATAAATGCTTCTCCCTCTCTTTTTCTCGTCCATTAACCGATCCAAAGAAGACAACGTTTAGCGAACGCCGTCGACTCGAAGGCGGGTATGGAAAAGCGCGCGTTGCATTCCTGCACTTGGCATTTCCACGTCGCGCACCGCAGCGACACGTCGCGTCGCATTGCGCGAAAGCCTGCCTCGTTTCGCGCGGTAGAACGCAATGCTGCGATTTTTACCGTGTGCGCGCAAACGTGCGTGCATGTGACCGCCTACGTTATTGCGAACGTAGACACCTGCCGCGGTGAAAGGACTTCGCGTAGACGCACTCTCGGTGCGCGTCGTACCGCATACACACGCACGCACGCATGCGTGTTTCCACAGTCCGATACTTTGCGAACGGGCTATTTTCCTACTTATTTCCGTTTTCATTCATTCCAACCACCAGACAGTGCCATTCTTTCGACGCGGTCGCGTTACCCGGGTACGTGCATCTCACATTTTCCATACACTTTCCGTCCTTGGTGAAGAGTTCCCGCGGGCTTCCACTTTCTTGACGTTATTTAACGCGAGATATAATCCCGTTGCGCTTTGAACTTTGTAAATCCCAAGTATCCCGACTGCGCGGCTATTCGTCACGCCGTACAATGCGGCTGCCATAATCCGTCACCAACCGCGCGTGGAAAACATCGAATATCCCTCAGCTGAGAGCCTCGGGACGGAGGAGACGCTGGTACACGAGTTTCTTAGCGCGCGACGACACTATTGGCCGTCGAAATTCGCTATCGAAATCACCGGATATATCTAAGCGCTCTCGCCGTCGAATTTGCGCACGGTCGTCGAACCTGGCCGGTCGACCTGGTAGGACCGGCCGAATGTACACCGGCTTTCGCCGGTGGCTTTTTCTAGGTCACGACATCTCTCGATCGGTCAGAGAATCCCTGGCTTCGAGACACTCTTAGCACCGAGGTTAAAAACGGACGCCGGTGGCATCGACGGGCCGTGCCAAAAACTCGCGCGGGCTTTTTTAGATCGCTGTCGTCCGCGAGGATTGTCTCAGCACTCTCACTCTCCGCTTGCTCGAGTGCTCAAAGAGATGACGTGAAGCGACAACTCTGTGTTATGTCATAAAACTTGAATCAAACATCATTCTCTCCCGATGTGATAATAAAAGAATAATTATGCGCCTTTCAGTTAATCCGGATATGGAGTTGTCTAATTGTATTTCGTTAATAATGATGTCTTCTTACGCGAGATACACATTTCTCTTTTATCTTAGCATATATTATTCTTCATTGTATTCTCCTCCAATTATAGCTGATTATTAGCTCGATTATTCTGCGATACTAGATAGTGCTATGTATACTTCATTTCGCCCGCCCGCCCGAACTGAAATTACATTGTGAAATGATAATGGACGAGCAGCCGGCGATGCTGGTGTTGGCGCCGAAAGGAGCTTCCGTGATAAAGGTGCGCGATCAACTAGCACACGTGCCATAGCGCGCGCATACCCGGCGCATTACGGCTCTCCCGACAGAAACAGGTCGCGGCTCTGGTTTCGATTATCGGATTTCTACGTGCGAATCATCCTACGATGATACGACGCAGACCCTGCGCGCGGCAATTACAATATTAATCGATGTATATAATTCACAATTTATATTAAAGCTACTACGTTATCTCCGTGCATTATGTTCGCAAGAACGTCGTGAAACAGCACGAATTGCAGTGACCCGGGATGAAAAACTGTAATTATTTCTTTCCGAAGATATTCTACAGCAATTGCTCCTGTAATAACTGTAATTATGCTGTGGTTTGTGTAATAATATTGTGCTGGTTGCTCGTGTACCAACATTTCACAGAAAGAGAGAACGATGAAATAAAAAGGAGAAGAGGGAGAAAAAAAGAAAAGAAAGATAAATGGGAGTTTCGACCGGGTGCAAATCCTGGCTTTTGTAAGGCAGAGAACAGCGCAGAAAATTATGCGGGGATTATCCGCCTGCCGTTTCGTCGCGCACACGCTACCTGCACGCACGCGTGTAACATGCGGAGGTGCACTCCCCGCCGCCATCTTTCCTTTCACGCCTCAAGGTTCTGTACGCTGATTATCATACACGAGACACTTCTCGAAAAGATCTTCATCGGTTTTGCTCCACGTGTGAGCGTGGAATGCATCAGCCCGCGAAGGAAACCGTCTCCCCCGACGTTACCCTTGTTCTCCGCCCCGTTTAAAAATAACACGTCATAGATGACCTTCTATCAAAAGTGGTCCACATTATAACACGATATAATCAATAGCGTAGTTACGTATGTAACTTCCCCGCGGTTTCGACCCTCTTTGCTCTTATAGCGCGCCACGAGGTAAACAAGACAATTATTTTTGCGATTCTCCAGCTACTTTACTCGAGGACAATTTCCAACGATATTTTTATCGGAGGAAGGCTGTCTCACGACAATGAGAGAACTCGACAGAGGCGGAACCGTGGCATTCCGAAAGAGGTAGAAGAGTCGTGAGCCTTCCGGACCTTTCCGGATACCTTCCCGTACACTTAGTCAGCGCTCTCGCGCGAGTTGTCTGAGATGAAAGAAAGCTGTCCTCCGTAAAATATATCGAACGAACGAACTACACACGACGGATAAGTCTCCGAGAAGATGACTCATCTTGTTTCCTGTATCTCCACTCGTCATGTTTTTTCCGCGAGAAAAGCATATCACCGATGAATAGCACCTGCTTCTCATTGATAATTATATCGCTCGATGTAAGTTCGCAACGTTACCGAACGAACTGATTTATAATAATCGCTGCAAAACATAAAACAGTCGGAATACGAGAATATCAAAGAAATAGGTCGTGTTACATAATTGAAGACTACAGCCAAAAAAATACGTTTACCTCTGGATGACTCGCGCTTTTTTACCCGTAGATGTGTAAAGTTATTTACATAACAGGAGGGGAAGGGAATAATTAACCTATTCTTCCCGCAAATCGATTCATCGGCGCGGAAAGGAAGAGGAAGAGGGAGCAACGAGGAAAAACGAACGCGACACGTTGGTACTATTCATCGTATTCGTCATAAATTAAACATTTATTAACGGAGTTTAAAGTTCGCGATGGCGACGTCAACGCGCGGCTATCAATATTGCACGCTTTTCCCGTGGAGACGATCAGTGCACCCTCGCGACGAGCGATAGCGCGGACCGAATCGGCGGCGCGTAATTCAATTGGGCGAAGTAAATCGCGTCGAAAATAAATCGCATCGTGCGCGCGCTCCGTCGTATGAAATACGCTTACCAACGCCGCTGCCACACGCTCACACGGAATATTTATAATCTTCCGTCGACCACGCGCTGTCCCACGAGCAATAAAAAGAAGTGCGATCAATAAATTTACAACGTCATCGGTGTAAGTATCGCTGCACATCGCGGCGGTAGAAATCATAGATGTAAGAATATATAAACGGAACATAAGGTGCCACTTTAGGCGACGAGAGTGTAAGATTGGTGGGGAAGAGCCGGGGGGATGCAATTTTTATACTTCGGCCGGTTTCGACCAGTGTTGCAACAGATACATTTTTTTGAAATAACTAAATATAGATATAAATGCCGAAAAGGAAATGTAACCAGATATAGATAACAGATAAGATACAGATATAAATTTGAGGTGAATAACTATGAATAGAGATATAAATATACAAATATAGATAAGAGATACGGATATAGATATTACGAGGATATATCTAGAGTCATTTTATATATTTTTCAGAGATGTGTTGCATGAAAACAACAATATTTTAAAAGAGTTTTTCACTGCATTTTGTAAATATAGGGGAATAAAATATTATAAATATATGTCTGTTGTCAATTTAATAGCACTAGCTAATAAATAAATATTTCAAACTATTGGATATCAATACAATAGGATACTCTTTGAGCTTATTTCTTACTCAGCCAGAACTTAATTACTATTTTACACGTTATAACAGAATGTAACCTAGATATTTGACAGGTTATTTTAAATTAAAAAGTCACATATACAAATAAAGCGAACGAACCTAATACCGCCCATAGTTATTATACATGAGCTACTAAAGATTTACAGGAACATAAGCACTGCTATTATTCTCAAATTACGTAATTTGCCCAATTTGCGAAAGAGGTCTAAATTGAATACATCTTTTATTGATTATAATTGTTTCCCAGCAAAAAACATAAAGTCGTTGATTAAACATTACAGATAATATCTTAGATGATACCTAACAAATAAAACGACTTTATATTGTTGGAAAGCAACCATTACATATAAAGCCATCAAAATTGATCTATCTAAAATGTTAAGTTTAGATATACAGTAGATACAATATAAAATGGAACCAGTTACAAATACAGTTACTAAAATGAAAAATGTAATTAATTACAGATAAAGATACACAAAAAGTATCCAGATATTGTAATTAAATACGTGTAACTATTATCTTACAACACTGATTTCGATTATGTTCACGTATATGTTATTGTTGGGTTATTGAGTTGTTGTTAGAAAACAATGAGTTTCTGCCTTGCAGAAACTCCACTGCCTTCTGGCTGTAAACATCGTAGTAATAACAAGAACTAGTGAATAATATACATCCTTGCATAATATATATCCTTTCCAACTGTTCCCATGATCCATCAATTCCAGTCATGGAAGTTATATCACGAGAAAGCCGAATAAGACATATTCGAATAACACCGAAAGGAGATAGTCGAACTATAAATATGCCCTCCTTACCTCGAAACTATCATCGAGCTGGTGTTCCGTCTGTGTGTTCTTATATCTATAATACAATTCGAAGGCGAGAGTCTTGGCGTGTCCGCATGCGCGCGCGCCTAACGTCTTTACTTTCAACATCGTCGGCATCATCAAGCGAATTTTATCGAGCGGTGCGCGCATTTGCATCATAATTGCCGTACTTTGCACAGTGTGGTTGAACAATTCGGGTCACGCTCGATAGCTCTTTTGGTCTTATTAAATGAGTAATTCGTCATAGTCGTGTGCACCGCCACGAGGACGGCGCGATTCTTCGTGTCCGGAACAGATCGCTGACAAATCGAGACGGTCTTATAGCATTTAACCTTTCGACCGCATTATAGGTCAGGTAGATCCATATATAATCTATAAGTTCTCTTCACTCCTGAAAAATCGTTAGAGAATCATTTTGTCCATTAGACGCGGTGCGAATTTGATAAACTGATTAATGCGTGTTTGAGAGCCGCTTTTGCCGAAAATTTGTGTGCGAATGTAAGTAAATATTGTGATTAGGCGTATTTTTTTTTTAATAATAAATAATAGTTATTAGGATCAAATGGCATATAACTTATGCAAGAGCGTTCTGCAAAACGTGATCCTAAATAATTTATTATTCTTCTAAACAATGCGTGTTACCATTTTACAGGTAAAAAGTAAACTATTTTTTATACTTTCACAGATTATTTTTCCTCATAGAAACATCTATTTTCGACGTTTTAAAATACCCTCTTTTCAATAATTCATAAAAATAATATGCTTTTCGAACGCACATTAGAGACATATTTTTTTCTGTTAGAACTATCTTTCTCTCTCAACTTCATCATTCTAGGATTGCAGATAAAAATAATAAGAAGTAAAAAATTTACGATTTTTAAAGAAAGCAATACCATTCGCAAGACCGCTGTTTACATTCGAATGTTTTTCAGCGACTTAATTCGATTTTCTATAAATGCGTGATCAAGCATTAAAGTAGAAGAGTTACACTTTATTTTAGAATTTCGCTTTACTTCTTTGACAGTTTTTCAGATATAATTTCAAACAAAATTTAGAAAATCATATAGGATCGATATGGCCTTGTTTGCGGTGCGAGTGATTTTCACAAATGTGCTTTCCAAGGATTAAATCAACGCACGTCTCGTTGCGTATCGTTCACGATCTGAACGAGTCTAAGGACGGCGAATTAACGCGGAAATGCCGCGCTCCTCGTGCCAATTAAAAAGCAGTTAGGCGCGCAATCGCGTCGCCGCGCGGTCAAATTAAATCTGCGCTGTGCGTCGCGGACTAATTTGACCGATCAAAGCCGTTTAGCACTTAGGTGGACGGGTCGTCTGTATTGCACTCGTCCGACGCACGATCTGGCGTGCGCCTGTCGGTCGTCACTCGTTTGTGATAAAGACACCGCGATACGCTCGCACGAGAGAGGCGACACATATGCACTGATGAATAGAGAACACGTTGCGCCGGCCATGCAACCGTTCTACTCTGATGCATCGGTAAGCCTATTAACTCGCTAAGTAAACAGCCCGGCTAATCCGATTGCGTCGAGTGCGCTTACTTTCGCACGTTTTACCCATTAGCCGGCCGTCGCACGATATCCGAAGGCGGCGACGATGCTATCGCCTCTCCTGTCACACAGAGTTCGATTATTTTCATTGTGCTGTATTATTCTAATCGCGCACGTGGTCGCAGATGCGATCGTTTCCACCGAGGAGCGTCGCCTCTCGTGAAAACGAAAAAAAAGAAATAGACCGGGATGCGGCTACTCGTGCGCAATAATACGGGTATGTTCCCCTCGATGGCCCTTCACGGGAGAACACGTGAGACTCGATCGAAAACCCATCATTGTCCTTGATGGTGCGCGCACCGGCGTAACTCTGTTAACGCTCTTAATGCGAGAGCGCTTTCGATTCGATCGTCCCGACGATAACCGCTTCATTAAGGACCCGGCGAGTCATTACCTTCGCGATGTTATCATTTAAGCTCTCGGGTCGTTTCGCACACGCGACATACACTGAAATATTCAAATGATCTTAACAGATGATATAGCACGGATGCATGAAATATTCGGAAAATACAGGCGATGTGGATTTGCCTTTCTTCTGTAAGAATTCGCGACACGTGTCCGATTTGGAAACGTTTTCATCGTGCGATAAATCTGACGACGAGAGGCGATTGTCGGCAATTTTCTCTCCATCGGGAGGTAGAACGTATATCCTCGTCGCGCGAAACCACCTAAGTTCACGCGTCTGCGCTTATATGGTCACTCGACAATTTTCTTCGAATCGTACGTGACGTGTATTCCGAAGTCGCACATTTCTACCGAGCGCCGACCCGCTGTGTTCTCTTCATTAATAAAAAGTGAAATAACAAGGGAAAACAGGGTAGTGCTTTGCTCCGCGAACTTCCTACTGGATGTAACAAAATGCCCGAGCTTGGCTGGTTCCCTTCGATCGGCCTTGAGCCGATTACCTTGCGTCGCACTCAGTCCTTTTCGTTTCTGCTTCGATTGCTCGACGGAGGTTTGTGCACGGTCGCGCTCGTCCGAGGTGAAAGTGACTTTTACGGGTAAATCGTAACCCTTTACGGAAGATGCCCTCGCGCGTTTGGCCTCAATCCTAAAATAATAGCTATTACCGCGCTTTATTGCGTCCCGATTGCCCGATTTTAATTCCTCCACTGCGCACGGTGATGGATCGATTCGTTCGCGTATATATTCTCAGCGCGACGAAAAGCGTCATTCTGAGCTACCTCAGAAATTTTAAATGCAATTTGCACGTACCACCGTACGTCGTACAAACACGACGTGCCCGGCTCGACGAGCGACGAGGAAATTTAAATGGAACGAATTCAAAACGCGACCGCCTCAAAAGCGGTTCCCATGTCATATACAGAAGATGTTATTTATGGAGAGGCGCGGTCTTGGGGGACGCATTTAGATGATTTCGCTGATATCCGTTATTTGGCGCAAGTATCGCGCGAAGTTAGGTCAACGTGCTCTCGTATTTTCAGGGTGAAATACGGTCAGTGGCTTAGCCGGGCTATCGTCGAGGTCACGTGAGACCCCAGGAATTCTGAAGAGATAGGCAAATATGTATCTCTCCGGCACGCGTTATGTTAGATGATCGACGGTAGAGTAGTAAGAAACATTTCCCAACTTCTGACAGTTTGCACATATGTCGAGTAACATATGTGCAAGCGTAATCGCTTTTAGCTGTCGCTAAAACGCGCTCTTAGCGTATGATATCATCCCACGAAAAATAGATTTACATCCTTGGAACTTTCTTCCAAAATATCTCACGAGGAATCCGAGATATTCGTTTATCGTGAAATGCAACAACTTTTCTTGTCGAATAGACTAAACTATACTGTATAAATTCAACAGAAACTGCTTTCATAAACTAACGTTATTTGTTAGGCGAATTATTTTCATTTCATTTCATTTTATTCCACTGTTAACGAGAAAAAGTCACTATTAATATATAATTAATACATAATATTCGAGAAATCGAACATTAGTAGCACGAAAAAAATGCAGAAAGAAAAGAATTGAAAACGAAATTAACAAACGTATAAATATAAAAGCAATAAACCGTAACTCAAAGAACCTTTATAATATCTAATATAATAGGTTTAAAAAAAGACACATAATAAACATTTATTGATCTATGATAAATATTTTGCTAACAAAAGTAACCTATTTATTTGTTTAAATTTATTGTAAAGAGTGCCGTGCAAACACACATGAAAAGGTGGAACACATCTAAAAATCCTTTATTAAATGTAACTATAATAATTCAGGACATTCAACAAGCCTCTCAGAATCTTAAATAGAAAAAGAAAGTCTATTATTTTTTGGACTTATACTTCTTTGTACTTGTATATTTTCTTCACTAACAACACGGGATCATTAAATCTCTTTATTGATCTGCTTTATCGCATTTTATATTAGTTTCGGTATACTGGAAAATTATATATATTCTTGGGAAAATAAAATACCTTCTATGAGTCTCGTATAAAAATATTCTGTTGTGCGTCACGACTTATCTTATACTCGTGTGATATGAAAACGATTAGCCCGGTGAGATGTGCATATATTCAACAATGACGCGTTCAGAAATGACATTAAAATTGTTTGCTAAGCGTCTTTTGATTTTCCACGAATATTATCCAGATGGAATTATAACGCAATAGCTTCGTAGAAACTGATGCGTGTCTATAAATTTATGTTAACGTAACTGCAGGGCGCACACGCACATACACACACGTGCATGCGTACTCGAGTTTGTTACCGGGGTTTATTATCACGATTTGGAATTATCGGCTCACAAACTAATTCTATAAAGTCCTAATTACGCTCGATTCTAACAACCAATACGCGCGCGCCTCTGCACTGATGAATATCTCATTGCGTCGCGTATTCAAAATATATATGCGCGTCGCGCGATTATGTCACTCGTAGAATTCTATCTGTACGACCAGTCACGCGAAACACGTGGGAGTGATATCGGAAGTATGAAAGTGTTTGAATTAGCGCGACGTTTTACAGCTTGAATTCTTCGACGAGTTTGAAACGAGCGTTTCTTGTCATCGACACGTTGCCGATAATTACAGCATCATGGATATTTAACGCTCAACGTGAAAGAGTTTGGATAATGCGCAACGACAGGTGACACGACGCTGATCGAAAGTAATCTCGCGAGTCGGACAACGAGACGAAGAGCGTGACGGACGGAAACGTTAATAACGGAGGGGCGAGACACAGAGGACCGGCGGAAAAGGTCTCCTTAACGTGTCTCCGCTCTCGATCCGTCGGCCGTCTCTCTCAGGGGTGGCGATTCGAAGGGTAGATCCGCGGTCGGCATTAGGGGAGAACCGGAGGAGGGTTCCGATATAAAAGATTCTTTGGGAACGGGCTTCAAGATTCGATCACAGGGCTTTGTCGAGACGGGGCGATTCGGCGCAACGGCCGCTAGACACTGGTCGCTTCGGACATTTTCTCAAGGCCGGGTCTTAACCACCCGGGGATTTTACAGCCGCGGGATCCATGCTCCACGGTCCTCTGAGAATTCGCTCGCGTCTCTTCCACGACTGATTACCCCGTCGATATAGAGTCTCGATCGGAAGACAATTGCCGCGGACAGAAATGTCTTTTCCATTTGCCTCTCTTCACGATTGCCAATCTGATGCTCGATTTGAAATCTTCCCGTTCGCCTGATCTCTGTTAATTTCCAGCGATTTTCAAGAACGACCTTGTTAACGCGTAGTTCTCGAATTATCCGCCATGAATCAACGTTCGCGACCGTTGCTTGATTTTATTTTCTTTGAGAGCAATATCTCGGTAATTTTAGCAATCATATTCATCGCGTTTCCTACGCTGAGGCAGAGGGTTGATTCTCGTACGATTCAAGACCGTCATATTGGATCGGGGAACACGAAGAAGACAAAGAAAACGTGTTAATTTTATTGCGTAACTGTTGAAGCGGCGTAAGGTTAAATTAACGATTTCTTCGATTAATCTCATTTAATATTTGCTTGCCTGAAACGGATGAAACAGCCTGATAGATTTTCAACGCGCATTTTCCTTATATTCTCGTCGTGCTTTGTTCCATTTTCGTAATTAAAACACCGCGAAAGTTTCATATTTCAACGTTAATAACCTCTTTTTCGCTTCTCCTGACAATTCCGTTATTAGATTGCGGTCTTGTGCGATTGAATCCTGCAATTTCCATCTTACATCTCACGAGGGTTGACGTACTCAACCGACCCTCCGTTTAAACAGTCATGGGTAGTTGATTCCTCGCCATTCTCGAGGGAGAGACGTTCGTTAATGCCGCTTGAACCATTGCCCAAATTGCAGGAAATAAATTGCGTTTTTTCCTTTCACGATGTTGCAGAAGCGCGAGAGATCGCCGGGTAGAAGGATGGATCGGCTTCGACGGAGCTTCCGGGACAGCTTTCGGCGGCGGAAAGACCCTCACGTGCCTGAGTCTAGCAAACCTCATCAATGGCAGGCTGATGAAAGCGCAGTGCGTTCGGCTACGTGCGCATTTCACGTCAAGGTGAGCGCTAAAGTTTAATGGCTTAGTAGGTATGCAAATTACTGGCCATCCGGTCGGACTGTATGCCGAAATCATTAAGATGATTAGGACCATTCACGCTATTTCGAACTCATTGTCACGGTTGAGGTTATCTCAGCCGCTTCCTTCACTAAGAATCACTGATCAGTTTTAAAATTAACGTTATTATCGCAAGAAGAAACGGTTGTTTTTCCCGGATAAACAGTCTGTGGTCTCTTTTAGAGTCAATTTTAATGCTAAAGGTTGATCCTCTTAAAAGAAGGTTTGCGCGCGCGAAGGCTGTTGACCTGTTTAATATTCGAATGAATAAATAATGTAATCAATAACTTTGTAGTACCTGGGATGTGTGGAAGTGTTCGAATCGAGAGGTATGCAGGTCTGTGAGGAAGCTCTCAAAGTTCTTCGAGTAAGTAATTAATGGAAATCATTTATTTTTTAATTAATACTTCCTTCCTCCTTTCTCACTCTTGTCTTTTNCTTCCCCCCCCCCCCTTTTTTCCGTAGCTTTGTATTAGTTAAATAAAAGAGACGTTATATTTTAATGTGAACAATTAAATTTTCAAGCGATTGCATTAATTTTTCATGATTGTATTTCACTTGCACAGTCAATTGAATTTTTAGTAACTGCTTTATCAAAGAATACTAGCGCATATAATTCTTAAAAAGCATCCAACATAATCTTTTCACAAAGTTCCTTCCATTTAAAATATTCCGTGTGTTCGGTAGAAAGTTTGGGCGGCCTTGCGAGAGTCGAGCGCCTCACATTCTCCAAATCTTTTGCCTTGGCTATATTTAGTACGGCTAATATGTAAAGAGATGACATTGACATCGAGCGGCCTGAAAATAAATGAGTGTTCTAAAGGTCAGAGGGCAATCCGGGCAATTGAGTGATTCTCGGCTGAATTTTCAGAATTCAAGACGAAGGCCGGTACGGGCGGTGCTTCACGTGTCCGGCGACGGCCTCCGCGTTGTCGAGGACGAGACGAAGGGGTTAATTGTCGATCAAACGATCGAGAAAGTCTCGTTCTGCGCGCCGGACAGAAATCACGAGAAGGGATTCAGTTACATCTGTAGGGATGGCACGACGAGACGGTGGATGTGCCATGGATTTTTAGCGTTGAAAGAATCGGTAAGTCAGATGCCTCCTCGCCTACCCCTCGAAACAGGGAGTTATTGATCGGTGCACATGTGTATATAAGGGTGCTCCGCTCCGCCGGTAAGGGATGAGTTTGTATTCGCGTACGAACGCTAATGCACTGGCATCGAGAGTGCAACGTAACATCGGACGGTACGACAAGTGAATTTATTCAAGAGCTAAATTGCAGATGCATATTTCAAATTTGATGCACTTAGTATAATTTGTATGGAAACCGGACGAAATTCTACTGCAGCTGTTATATATGCTGCCACCAGTTCTCTTCATACATATTTTTTATTCCAACATACTCCATATTTCGTCTATAATATGACACGTTTTCGTTTCAACTAGAAATAAAATATGAACGACACGTGTCACGTGGAACTCCCGCGGGAAGGCTAAAAATATTAGTGCATTTCCTAATGGATTAATTTTTTATCGGCAAGGGGGAAAGGTTGAGTCACGCCGTGGGTTGCGCCTTCGCCGCGTGTCTGGAGAGGAAGCAACGGCGGGACAAGGAGTGCGGAGTTACGATGACTTTCGACTCGAAGACTTCTACCTTCACGAGAAGCGGCAGCTTTAGGCAACCGAGTCTCACCGAACGGTTACAGGAATCGCGCGATCGTGCAGTTGGTGAGGCGTTGTGCTATTTTCCACCGAAATATTAATTTTGTATCTTGGTCATTCCCTTCGATAAAAATCCCCTGTTTCAGACGTGCCTCCGCTCAAGCAGGTGTACAATCCTTTCGCGATCGAGAGGCCGCATGCAACTCCGTCGATGTTGGAACGACAGGGTTCCTTTAGGTGTTTCACGCAACTGAACCAGGCATCCCCTTTCAAGAGGCAGCTCAGTCTACGAGTCAATGATCTTCCTAGTAATCTCGAACGCACACGTAGTCACAGTCTGGAGCCGACGGACTTGTCGCGAATGCCTTCAGCTCTCTCGCACATTGTACCTCTGAAGCCACCGGGTGAGTTTTCACGACACTTTTTGCGAGACATTTCTTTTCTCCCCGATATTCTTATCGGACGATTGTTGTCGCGCGTAAAGTGTTATACGAGCAAGTGCGTTAGCTTCAATGTGAAACGCACAAATATGTGATTATGTTACTCATTTTCAAACTGATCTGAGATCAATCTGAATAACGATGTGTTTCTCTCTCTGGTTTCACCATAGAGTTCGAAGGATATGACGAAGGTCATTACTCCTTATTCCGTTAATCGTTCCCATTCTTGCTTGCTCTGTTCGGTGTTCCCTTAAACGTGCTCGTTTTCCCACGGTTATTCCGTATGTGGTTGCGTTTGATAGACATCAACTGGTTCCACGACACATTGCGAGCGTGTAGCTAGAATTTGCCTACATTCAACAGATTCCAGTCCCTCTCTACGATGTGTTTTTGCTCGTGCTTGAAACAGACATTTAGCTCCACTGTCTACGTGCCCTCCTTCTCTCACTCTATACTTATCCCGACACAATATCGATGCGTTTAGCATGCCTTTCGTAGATCCCAGAGCACCTCTCGTTGCAACATTGTTGAGTATGTCGAGTGTATCGTTAAGGACGACTCCTTCTCCCACAGTGAGCCCGATACCGGAAATATCTCCCGGCGGCCAGGACAGCGTATCCGCGATGTGTCAGCAGCTTTCTCGGGGGCTTTCTCTGCTGTCGAGCAGCGACGACTTCGGACCAATGCCATCTCACGCTGCCGCCGCGAGTACTATCGCCAAGCAGCTCTTCACCAGCACCGCCAGCTCTCCTCCAGGTACGAGACTTTCCGGCGAAATCGCGAAAATTGCCTTAGCTTCGTTATCCGTTTCACAGCTGCGAGGAATCGTACCGAGTTGAGATTCTAACGAAGCAATTTATGCGTTCTCGCAGTAACGAGTAGCAGCTCGTTGGACGACATGAAGCTGCAGAACGGTCCCACCATGAAAAACAACAACAACAACGACAAGAACGACGATCTCAGTAACCTGAATCACGTCGGACCCAGTTGGCAGGACTCGGCGTCCCCCGTTCTCGCGTCGAACCACAGGCTCACGCCTATCCTTAAGGCGAGCAACCTCAGTCCCATTCTTCCAAGGAACGCGCCCACCGCAGTCGTTATGAGCACACCGGCACCTGCCTCCACTGTAGGTGCCTTCGGCACACCACCGTCGGCGGCGAGTCCGGCTTTCAGTACGGCTTCTACGTCCTCTTTAGGAAACACGTCCACGCCGGCCGTGAACAGATCGCCGATCCCGATCAATTCGGTGATGACACCGAAAACGAATTCGCCCAGTGCCAGCGTAGCGTCCGTCTCGCCGGCGTTGTCCGTTCCGACTGACGTCGCTCAAGTCTCATTGGCAACCGGTGTTCCGACAGCTATGGTGAGTCGAATCCGCTCGTGCGAAATCCTGTCACTCGTATATAATCCCGTGAAAAATACTTAAACTTTGAAACGTTGTAAAATTCGCACCTCTTTTCGCGTCATATCTTTTAATTGTTTATTTATCAGCCTTCCGCAGGCGATATTTCAATTGATTTAGAAAGATAAATTAAGAGGCAATCAAAATTTTTCAAATCTCGATTTGAACTATTCAAACCGTCTTTATACAGTCTCCCACAGAGGAAAGAAAGATTCCGTTGAAATACGTTACGGCTGTAACCTTCGAGGACAAACATCGCAGTTTCCATTTCTAACGAGGAATATTCAATTCGCACGTTTCTGTTATCCCGATCAGTTTTCACCTGCTCCTTTCCGAGCGACGCGACTTAAGGGACGCCAGACGCGAACGATTTCTCACGAGTTTCTCCGTCCAACAGGTACAACCGCTTTCCACGGCAGCTGGTTTGCCGAAACCAGAACAATGGCTAGGCAGTATAACCGGCTCCGTGCCGTCGCCGGTGCCGCAGGTACCCGTTAGTCCTCGACGAGCACCTCCTCTCCACGCGAGAGCGCACTCGCTTGGATCGGCCGCAATGAGCCAAGCTTCCAGAGGAGGACCCTCCGATCCTTTCGACGTCGAATGGGCGGAGATCGCAGCGAGGAATCTGCGGCAATCTAGTACGACGAATCCATTCATTATGCCGAACGCGACTCAGGCGTTCCAAGTGCAGTTGTAGCGTCAGGAGTTCATCAACAACGTCGCCAAGTATTTCCGTTCGAGCACATAGTGATGGCTGCACGTCCGCTCGCGCTTCGACCTCGCACACGATCGAAAGTACTACACGTGAGCCGCGTGTCCTCGACCCGATCGCGAGCACCGTCGCTTCGATCGCGCACGACGACGCCGCGGTCGCGCTTCCGGTTGAGCAGCCTGATCTCGACCACGAGTCTTCGGCGGAACAAGAAATCAAGCCGAAAGAGCGTGGATGAATGAATCCACTCGTCGTCGAGTCGGCGTTCTAGTAGCAACGACGGTAGCAGTGAACCACAGCACAAAATAAAAGTATCCGTGAGAATACTTTATATAGATAGATACGTATACGCGCACACAGCCTTAAAAGACCTCAATAAGAACAAAATAGAAAAAAAAAAAGAAAAACAAGGGAGGGGGAACGAAAAGAAACGCGTAAACGCGCGTAGGCGTACGTGGCGGGGAGGGACACAAAGTTTCACGCACCAATAATAATACCAGGCTACTCCACGTCAGCCGAGGAACAAGAAGCAATAGAATATCGCGGAGTACGCGCATCGATAATTATACTTAAATGTCTGTGACACGATGCTGTAATTGGATATCCCAGTAATCTTGAGTAGAGTTAGGCTCGAGCCGAGCGGTTATCGTCGTTTTGCATGAGAAACGAAATTGTACGCACCCCAAGATAACGCACTGCACCCCTCTTTTTTCAAAAAAAAAGAAAATAAAAATCCCGAAAAAAAGAGAAAGGAAGAGTAAAATGATAGACGAGTGAATAAAGTACGTAGCGTAGTTGCTTCGTGGTCGTACACACTACGACGTGGGTCACGAAGTGCGGACGAAGTCGTACCTTCCCTTCACGGAAGGGAAGCTTGCTTTTTCCGGCGGGCTCGTCCGGCTCAGGCACATACACAGGTGGACGCTCGGTTTCGCCGAAACCGTGACGCGATTCAACGTAAAGGGGTTAACATCCGCGAGAGACTGTGATATATATTGACGTGAAGTGGCCAGTACTTAAACGCGCGAACTTTAGCGTGGTCGAGACGGATTCGCAGAGTATCGGGAGTATCGTGAGACCTGCTCAAGATTGTCGCGCCGCGTGATAACGGAGAACGGAGGCGATCGTGAGCTCGGGGTACCGCAGACTCTATAGTCCCGTAGCTGGCAGATAGAAAAAGAGAAGAAGAGAGAGAAAGAGAGATAAATACCCATAGATTATTTAAGTAAAGATTAGCTGTTGAAGATTAGCGGGGGCGGAGTATGCCCCTCACACTATCGTTGTCTATTATATACACATCGAGCTGCATTTATCGCAAGTGGACCGCGGGTGGAAGGTACGGCGACAATGACGCGTAACCGTGGAAATTCTCACACGACGAGGACGACAACGGCGCTCGCGGAGTGATTCCCGTGACGACGGTGCTTCCGCTCTTACAATCCGTAGCCGCGAAAGTTGCGTTCGCCGATCCACGAGATTACGCGCGAGTCCGTATCATCTGGCGATGCGATCGCGCCGGTTTATGAGGTCGACGATGTACGTCGTAGCGAGACGAGCAGGAAGGGCCTTCTCAGTTCCACGTAGTAATTGATAGTGTCCGGCGAGATATCAGTATTGCAGCCTTGCAGCTTTCTGTCTTTCAAGCCAGCGGCCGCACTTTCGGTTTTTCGAAACGGATCGAGGGTAAACGTCGAGGAAGGCCAAGAGCGATATTACGGGGGGCGGGGAGGGAGGAGGGAGGAGGGAGATGAACAAGGAGTGTGTGTATGCATTGTACATAGAATAGTTATTTAAAGAGTAACGAGACAGTAAAGAGGATTATGATGAAATACGTGAGCGAGGGAGAGAACGTTTGGAAGTCGTATATTAAGCCGGCGACTCAGCGATGACGCGAAAGGGTTCCCCTTCCCCTCTGCTTCATTTCTGATTAATTCCATGAAACTGTCGTACTCACGCTGTTATTCTGATTTCTCCGATTTCGATTACGTCTACACGCGTGACACGTGTACGCGCGTAGCATGCGTTTATTATGCGCGTTTATTATGCGCGCGGATATTTACGTTACGCTCTATACCGAGATTCACGCGTCGTTAATCGAGTCCTGCGACTTCGTCGATGCTCTTGAATTCCTACACATCGTTCCTACACATCGTTCGTTTCGTCACGTTGAACGAGAAACGTATGTGTACCGGTATTCTTCCACGCGACGAATCGCTCGTGTTATCGTTTCAATTGCAACCTGGACTTAATCGCGGATAATCAGATGAGAGCGATTGTTACGGGAGAAACGCCGAGGCGTTGTTGCTGGTCGCGAAAATGGACTTGGTTTTTCCAGCCACCTTCCGTCCGTCCCGAAAATCAAAAGGTAGAGAGAGAGAGAGAGAGAGAGAGAGTTTCTAAGCGAGGGGGTTGAGTAACACCGCAAAGCAACACATGGAGCGATCACTAGGTACTTATCGTGGTACTTATGAAAACGGTTAATCAATGTACTTAAAAAAAAAAAGAAAAAACTATTAACACACGTAGGTCGTTGTTAGCGAAATCGTCGCTGATCGACGCACGTCGTCGATGTCTTCTACTCTATCCGTCTCATTTAATTTTGTTCTCATTTTTATCCTTTCGGACTGACATTTCTTTCGTTCTCCCAGAAAAACGCGGGAAAGGAGAATGTGTACATAACGCAACGTAGCGACTCGTTATAACATTATTATTACGTTTAGGTACTTATTGTTTTCTTTTTTTCATTTTACACTTTACTCTCGGTCGATGTACGCTAACTCATACATTGTTCATTTGGCTAGGATCGAGGAGAAGCGATAGCAGCGTCTCGGCCGATCCCTGCTTGTAGGTTTACGATGTGCGTAATTTATTCGGATATCCGGTGTCTTTTGTAATTTTCGATCGATGCGATTTTTAGTTGAATTAGCTGTTCGCCTTTCTCCCTTTCCGAAAAAGCACAGAGATCGGCCGAGACGCGTTCCGGTGTCTCATATCGACTGAAACAGGCAAGTGCATTTATGGAGGTAACGAATAACAGTGGTATACACACACACATACACACACACACACACACAACACGCTCTCAATACACGACAGGTGTATGTTTACATATATATACACATCCAGAGATAGAGAGGAAGAAAAGAGATGCCGGGACAAGAATTATAAGCGAATAGGTGCACCGCGTGCCAAATTCAAAAGTGCAACCGCGTTGCCTGCCAATTGGACGGTAGTACATCGCGCACGCTTCCGTGGTTGTGTTGTACATAGTGTCGCCGGTCGATTCCTGGATCAACGTACGATTTAATGCGTGTATATTTCGTAAAGGTATCCTTGTTCATTTTACAATGTATCTGCCACTGTAAAGATACGGTTTATTATATAATATCTGTTGTGATTACGAACACGTTTCTTATTTCTTTAACCGAACTTAATCTGTAATTTCCCAACCGATGTCCTTCCCTCCTTTCAATAATAGGGTTATTATACCACGAAACAACTATGAAGAGGATCTTTCCTGAAGTTCTCAAGATATGTTAATTTTTATCGCTATGTATGCGATATATGAGAGTGATTTTCCTCGCCAAATTCACGGTAATGTAAAGACACGAGCTGCGGCACAATTTTACATATTCATTTACATTTGTCTAAGCTAAATTAATAGTATGCGAAATAAATGAAATATAAGAGTGTAACGTCATTAAAGTCAACATGAGCCTCGAAGACGCTCTCGCAATATATCCGCCTAGTGTTCCATCGCGTTGCTCCCCAAGATCGACATGCATCGATTATGCATGTCCGAAATACTCGATTGACATGTCGTCACGGCCGTATCAATCTCCTGTTCAATTTCAACTTACGTATACTTGCGACAAGTACGTTACTCAAAGATAGCTCTTATATATGTACATATCGCATAAAGCAGTTTGATTGACAGCTGCGTTAAATTTTCAATGATTTCGCATTGTATGCGATTCGATAGTACTCGAAAATAAATCGAAAGACTACGTGAAATTTTAAAGTGTTTAAAAAATTCATGAGAATATCGATATCAATTTTGCATAGAGCCACTTATGCACCCTGCTATTTCCCTGTCGTACCACGTTGCCCTCCGCCGGAAAAACCATCGAGGAAAGTAAATTGTGGTCTCAGATGGTTCGATTGCGCCGGAAGACCAGTTTTTAAACATCACGATAATTACACGCAACATCATAACGTCGATCAATAATAACGGGATCAAAATAAAAAGAAGGTTATCCCGACAAGGCCACAACGTGGATTATTTCGGAACCCCGTGTACGTGGACAAAAATGTGAATAGCGTCAATTTTTCTCAAACAAAAGATAATGAGTCGAGATTAAACATGTGACCGTTACGCGTGTAAAAATTCAGGTAAAATGTAACTTGTATAAATTCCCCAGGTTTGTTCAAAGCGCCCCCGCGATATCCTCCTGAATTTCGTCCGTACTAGTTTATCTTCCGGCGAAAAGAAGAATGTCCTGCCATATTGACCGTAAAGAGCCGAGGAAAGGGAGCTCTTTGCCTCCACCGTGTTATCACCGCAGGCCGGCTCCTTTTTATTGTCCAAGCGACGGCTGTTTGCCGCCCGAACCGAGGCTACCTTTAAATTGCCGTTGCCCACCTTCGTGCCCACCATTGGTACTTTAACCATCAGCATTCAAGTAGAAAAAAGTTAATAAGTAAACAGATAGGAAAACGTTCAATTTACACGCGCGCGAAATTAATTGCAAAATTAATTGTAAATCGTGAAAAATCGAATATTCCAATAATAACAGGCGTAAAGTTTTGTCACGTAATTACTGATATGAAAAAGCATACATTATACACGAGAGGATGATGATATTTCGTTGATAATATCAGCATGCTTGTTTATAGACGTGCAGACCACGACCAAAATTTATTCCACCGCCTACTATATGCATCGCTGGACCTTGCCCGCTACCATCATCTCCGAAACCATATTGCCGGCCGTCAACAGCAAAAATACCGCCACCATCTTCCTGCGTTCGATTTTGTATTCGTTACGCGAACGAAGGGCCGACTTACTATCCTTGCTACTCTTCCAATTTACCGGAATGTCCTGGCAGCCTCTGCGCCGGATGAAATAACAACACGCTTGATCAAATAGATGACAAAATAGAGCCGGGGTTCAATCTGACGATCATTCGCGATAAAACAGACTCGCCTCGCGGATTCACGTACGCATTTATGCGGCGTGCACAGCGTACTTTACGCCGGTGATTCGCCGAACTGAATTATGCACGAGGAGACAACAGGCCGGATTATTATGCGCTTGCAAAAGAGAACGGATCACAATCGACGGGGCCAATCGACCGATCAGAAATATCGCCGAAAACGTCAATGAAAATATCGACCGCAAACGACGAGGAACGTTCGCTTCCGATTAAAAACCAAGCATAAATCCAGTATAAATCTAGATGGAAAGTGTACAATTGAGATGTATTACAGGCAGAACCGCCGTGCGCGCGCGCGCGCGCGCACACACGTAAGCGCACTCGCACAAGCTAAACAGCCCCAATCGGAAATCCTCTCTCTTCGGCCGCGTCGGTATCGCGGTGACGTCGTGTCGGGCCATACACGACTATGTACAGGGTGTACGACGAAACGTCGCTCACGGACAATTTGTTTGGCTGGCGTGCGCGCGACCGTTAAGCCGATTAACGCAATCACGCGAGCGAGAGCAGATCGGGATCGATGGCGAACATCGTTCGTTTCGTATAATACCCGCATTATCTGTCATTAAGCGGGAGTCGACCGGCGGATTTTACACCGGATCCCGTCGGCTCCGCGTCGACCGTTTTATACGTTTCCTGGCGACGCGGCCGCTACATATTTTACACCTATCGGTGCCTTCTATTTTCTCTTTTTCCTTTCTCTCTCTCTCTCCCCCTTTTTCCACCCCTCCTTTTTTTCTAACACCGCCGCGCGCCACCCACCCAAGTTCGGCCGAAAAAAAAGCGCCGCTGTCAATGCCGAATCTGCGGCGGCGTGGACCATGACAGCGCATTACAGACTGAATGGAGTGCTTTTATGCGGTTCGGATTTCGCAGGCACGCGCATTTACCGCCGCGCGACCGACTATAAAATGGAAAATAAATGGCCGGAGGAACCTTGGCAGTTGTTATGTCGCTTCGACGAGAGATCCTTTGTTTACCCGGCCTGCTCCTCCCCCCTCTTTATTGGCAATCGTCAGTCGTGTCGCGCATATAGCGTAATGATTTTTACTAATGATGATCTTCATCCCCCCTCATCGTTGCGTTTTGTTCTCTCTCGAACTCGACGGACACGAGGCACACAGGTTGATGAGATTAGGAAGTACACTGTACGCGCGCGAAAACCAGAAATTCGGACACACAGCCGGGAGTTCCTCTCGTTTTCGGAATTTTTTTCGCGAGTACCCAGGCTCTCAGCGTGCTAAACTCAATTTTTCTGTCGTGCGTAGCGCGGCGTGGAATGGATGGAGGCGGAAAAGGCACGTAGACGTACGTCGCTGCAGCGACGGGGTAAACGATGTTGCGTTGTCAACGAAAGGTAGGTAACCATCAGGCGGAAAACCCGGCGGAATCGCATTAACAATAAGTGCATTAAAGTGAGAGTCCTTCGAGCGAGGTTAGCGAGAGCGGAGGTGAACGGGGGAGAAAGAGAGGAATATAGTGCTCGCGCGAGAAAGAGAGAGAAAGAGAGAGAGAGAATGAAGGGAAGCAGAAAGGATGGGAACGACTACACCGAGAAAGTGCGGGACCCAATTATTCAGCCAAATGGGAAGGATACGTTATTTTCCGGACGAGCCGTTCCCCTCCTGCGCGCCCTTCCTGTGTCGCGCTCGTATCCTTTTCCGCCGAAAAAAGGCCCTTTGAAGTGCGTTAGTTTCCGTGGGTTCGCTAATTGCGTAAAATGTCAAAGCGTTTAGGCGGGAAAGCGCAGAAACCAAAGTCATCAAGTGTAATTAGATCGTCGGTTTACTCTTGTCCCGCTACAAACTACTTCTTTTCACGGCCAACAATATAAATTCGGAAAAAGAACCATAAAAACGAGCTCGCTCTTTCACCTTCTTCTTTCTGTACATTTTGTATCTCGTCAATAAAAAGAGGGGGGAAAAAAAAAAGAAAACATTGCGCGACCAACTTTCCTTCAAAAAACAAACTTCGAAGCATAAGGGATTAAATTGCAGAAGATTACAGGACCTCGGGGCTAAGTTTGTACGTGAAGTAACGCCTCTAACGGTATGAATTCCTAAGGAAACCAGTAGTGCACGGGAGCCGAGCGTTCAAGCAGATGGCTTCCTTGCGAAACGGGCGAATCTCAAAGGATTAAGTAATTAAAGCTGTAATTAAATTCGTTATCCCCCTAATCTCCTCGGTAAAATTTGTAATTAAACTTGGCGTCTAATTCTGTGTACAGTTTTAAATGTCGAAACCCAAAGTGGATATCGGTGCGTTGTGATCGATACGCGGCGGCACACGGCAGAGCGATATATTTATAGTCGGCCGCTTCACTTATTCAATTCTTATTATTTTTCAAACTACCGTAAGCCGCTTACAGTCCTCGGTGTCCCTTTCTATTTTCTGTCCCATGATTAATTTCAGCGAACAAAAAAAGATATCCGAGCTTCACCCGGAGGCTCGCTCGTCCCCAACAATTCCGCTTAACGATATCGATCGTGAAGCGCGTTATGCTCGAAAAACACAATTATGCTTTGTTCAGGAAAAGTCTCGAGGCGCCGAGACAATTTACCCGCCTGCGGAAACCCACCCTCGACGCTCCCAAGACGATGTTACATCTTTACGCTAAGCGAAGAAAACGGTGAACGCGAAGCGAAGGAAGCGGAGAAGACGCGCTACCTGTCGATCTTCCGGACGGACGTTCGACAACGAGTTATACTTTCCGCGACGATGCGTCCGATCCACGTGGGAGTCGCGGAATGTCCCGGAAATCGACAGAGAAGTCGCGGGACTCGCTCGCTTCCATCCACTTTCGTCGCTTTAGCCGCGTTTATCGATCGCTCCTCCGCGTGCGACCGCTGTAAGATTTCCATTGAGAAGCCGGAGGAGAGGTGTCACTTCAGACGCCGAGACCGCCGACGTTTTACGTATAAAAATTTGCTGAGCGAGAAAATTAAATCGACGGATTTCGCGAGGCTCGCGTGGGTGCCTCGCTGGCCGTCAAGCGACTCGACACGTCCGTCGTCGCGAATGTAAATTATGACTGTCGGATGTTCATAAATATCACGTCGTGATGATCATTAATATTTTAGAGATTCACGAGCTCTCCTCGTCAAAGAGGAAACACGCATATAAGAATTGAGAAGCGATAAATTTAAGACTCAATATCGGTGCACAAATATCATTTTTACCCATTTGTGAAATTGAAATACATATCAACGTCCTCATTCTGGAATTTTTAACGCATGCTTTAAAAGCATAATGAATATGCTACAGATATTTGGGCGGACAAAATGTATCACAAAATAGCTGAGCAACGATACGTTAACGATATCTTCGTCACAAGTTCCAGAATAAGGAGGCAGGACGATAATTAATTATTAATAATTGTGGAGAGCTTCTCACAGTTCGAATATTATTGAACTTCGCAGGAACTCTGACTATGCATTTCAATATGTAGCGTCTCGCGGTGTTTGCCAATTTTCATAAGTGACTCCAAGATCAAAGATCCGCTCATGAGACGATTGATAGAATTGTATCAGCATTCATGGCTATATACTGTGTGTGTCTCAAACTAACCAAATGTTTACAACCGCCAGCGTTGCACTTGGTATCTTCTCTTTAATGATACAGAGCGGTGCGGTAGTTACTCAAATAGATACGCAGTTGGCAAACAAGTCTCTCATATGGTTTAGCAAACCGTATTGTCTCGTTCCCTTCCCAAGGCCACGCATGCCGCGGAGATGGGGCGGCAAAATGGAATTTAATCGACAATGCGCAAAGATATATTACCTGCAATCTCAATTACGCGGAAAATGTAAATTTAATATATATCGGCTGTCGGGGTCTTTGTGAATGGGATCTACGCCGGAACCCCCCGAGATAGTTGGGATTCTCGGGGGATTACGTTAGAACCCGAGCCACTTACGAGAGCGACGCGGAAATAGTGTCACATATTTTTTGATACCGCGATTCCGAGTTCGGTCTCTTCGGTTTCTAAGAGATCGGCGGGACATGAATTTCTCAGATCTCTCGAAACATATAACAGTTCTAACAAAGATATTCATTTTCTTTCCGCTTTTTACAATGCAGAAATATTTTACTACAATTATTAGTAACAACGTATACCAAAAAGTTGCTTTTCCTTAATTTCGAATTAATACGTTTCTATTTTGTATTTCGTTCTTTTTAAAATTTATTCTCCATTTATTACTACGTACGCACGATATTTTCCCCTTTAAAATCGCCAGCCGACTGGATGCAAATTATACGTCGCGTGATTATCGTTAAGATCATATAAGCTCACATGTGAGACGCACAATGCATGAAATCATGCCTTTGTAATGCTCACCGAGGATATCAAAGCGGCGATTCTTTTCAAATGAAAATTTGTATAGTTCGCTTTATCCGGTATAGCGTATCGCAATTTAAGCGACGCTTCATTAAATCCCGGGATCCCTCTCGAGAATTGACGGACAGCAGAAGGGGTTGCTAGAGGGAAGGAAGGCAGGGAGGACTTTTCAAAGGACAGGTCTCGTTAAGGCGACGCAGCATTATAATGCCTCGCGCTTGTCACTAATGCTGACAGGCACGCGGCTGCTCATCGGTGTATTATATCGCATTTCCGTGACGATATGACGAACGTCATTAGGGTGCCGAGGCTCTTATACTTAATAAACTGCAAATCGGGTTTCGGCCATGATCACGACTAAATTAACAATAACTGCGAGTCCCTCGTTAGATAAGGGATGCGCATAAATATATCGAGACAATAATGTTTCGTGTGTAATAACTTGAGTCTTTTTATTCGCGCTTCTTAGAACTCTATCTTTCGAATTGTTTACGAATAGTTTTCGAGCATCATATATTGCTTTTTCTACTCGTAATTTATTGTTATCGACGAAAACAAGCCAATTCCTTGATTAACACGTTCATTATACATGACGCGGATCCGTGTCCATAAAAAGAATTTACTTGATTTAGATAATATAGCGAGAAAAACATATATAAATATCTATAATACTGATGAATTATTTATACTTTTTGAAAATCTCGCTTCAGTCCCATGGTGAGGTTAAAAGACTTTAGTGAGCAGTGAACGTTTTAACTAGTAAAATGCGAAACTAGGGCGTACGTAACTTATTAAGCGACAGCGTTTACATATGAGATTACATCGGCGACATGCAGACTTGTGTCTTTACAAGCGACATAAACATAGGCATCCCGAATATTTCTCACGTCACGCGGCGCCTATCAGATACGCGACGTCTCGAGCTTGTGCAACGCAAGCCAGCATTATAAAGTAAAGTTTATCACAGCGCTCTACAAGAGCGTGTTCGCTAACAGGTAATTAATTAAAACTGGATGCCCGCAACCTGCACAAGCAGATCGCAAATATTTATCAGTAATTAGCTTCAAAGTATTCGTCGGAGGAATTCACCGGTCTCGCTGGTATATTGCGTTCCTTTTCGGAGGTGGTATTTGCGATGTAATTAGCCTCGCGAAGTCTCTCAATACATTCACTCTCCTTCGACGTCACCTTCACATTCATGGACGGAACAGATCGAATCTTATGAAGACGTATAATTTAGTCGTGTCACGTTAACATGGCGGAAAGTAAATACCGTTGATACGCGAAGGGAAAATCTCAGACGTGTCGTGTTACGGCGAGAAATAAATAAATTAATCGAAGAATGATTAGACAAGAGGAGAAAAGGGTAGTGTAAAATCGCAGTGTGATATCTATGAGATTTTCCTACGCAGAAAGTTAATTCAAGTTAAAAGATACGTAATGAAAACTATAATCGTCTTTATATCCGAACGCAGTACAATAAAAGAGGATATATCTTCTCTCCTCCCTCGAGCCTCAGACATTCGCGTGTGCGTGAATGAATCAATCTTAATACAAGCCAGCAAGATAAATGAACCGCTTACTAATGCGCAGGATGTTCGCTTTTCGAGGCAACGCGAGGAATGTAATTAGCGGCGGTAAATCCTTTATCCTTATGATTTACCAGCGCGTACGCGAATATGCGCGAATCAGGGATGGCTATGTTGCGAAAGGGACGTTCGGTTCCACGCGAAACCGGCCGGGTAAATTGACTCCGTCGAGTTTCGCGGATCCAATTCCGGCAGAACGGAATCTTGCTGCCGGCCGATTAGGTTTCACTTCCACCGCGATTCCCTTTACACGTAATTTACCCCCGAGCGACCGGCGTCCGCAAAATATACACCTGCTGTACTCCGACCGAACGGATTTTTAAACGCGCCGCAGGCGTCTCGTCGTTGCACATTTTTATATGAATAGCTCCGCGATTCCGATATTGCGTAAGCACGTTAACGCTTAACCGTAGCGAGGGAGGCAGCTTACCCGCAGCTTGTCCGCTATCACATACGAGCGTCCAAAGTCACGCGGAAGTGAACGTAAAATATTTCAGAGATAAAAGAGAAACGTTAGAAAACGCACGCAAGGTCAAACACACGAATTTTATCATGGCGAATAAAAACGATGAAAGGGGTGATAAAATGCCTCTTTGCAGCAACGGTGAAGTGCAACGAACTCGATAACCGATCGTCCGACTCTCGCACGTTCGTTTTACCGACGTTCATCTCCCATTTCGCGTTTTAAGAAGCGCAGCTTCCGCCCATCGCGCGCTTTCGCAAAGGATATTCTTCTATCGCGACACGTTTCCCGTGGTTCCTCGCTTTCAAAAAGAGAAATAGGCTTTGCGCACGGCGAATTGATTGAAACTTCCTCCGGGCGGGCGGCAAGCCGTTGTTCCGCCGGCAATTCGTTCATACGGTTTTATTTGCGAAGAGACCGTCGCGAGCTCGGGAGGTATATCGGGCCTTAGCTGAAATCTCTCGCAGTGTTAAAGTGCAATAAAAGGTGCGAGTGTAAAAGCACCGTGCGCATTCACATAAAGAACCGCCGCGTAACGGCGTGATGGGCGCACAAAGCCATGCGGCGCGCATGAAAAAAGCCGCCGGCGACGTCGGCGCGACGTCGACGCCGGACGTGACTCGATGTTTGCCTCTTGTCTCTATGCAGGCGACATAAATAGTGACCCATTTCCTAGGCCTCGTCGTGCGGCACGTCCTAAAGAGGTATATGAGCGCTCTTTGGTTATGCGGATCTCAGCTGCCTGACCGATTGTGCCGGCGGACGAAGAAACGCGGAAACGCGCGGCGGCATGTCGATTCTCGTGGCGCATTTCAGCCCGATTTCTCTAAGCCCGATATCAACCCTAATTCGTTATAATCTTCGAACGACGAAGAAATATGCGAGATATCGACGATCGTAGTCTGAAATTAACCCGTAACCGGTTCAATGCCTTTTTAGTCAAGCTAGTACAATAAGGTACAGTATAATAAGATGGGCTCCAATCAATTTTTGATATTTTTAACGTAATAATGAAAGGAAAACACTTTATGCGTTAAAAAAATACTTTATTAGTATCATATCGCGAATAAACTTAATTAATAACAGTTTTCTAATAATGTAAAAAACGATAACTGATTATAAAATGAATTCAATTTAGGCAACCTTGAAATAAAATACACTTAAAGAAAAATAGTGGAAAAAAAGAAAAATCTGTACTTATCTAAGTCTACAGATCATAGATTATATAAAGAATATAAACGAGTATTGCTAAATCAAATATAACATAAAAAATCCAGAAGGTTTACAAATGCAATTCTTACAAATAATTTCTACACATTTGCTACATATTGATCCTTTGTAACTAACGCATACCTGGTTTGGTTTTCATATCTTTATTTTTAAAACAATTTCAGACTCATTTTCATTTTCATGCTTGCTTACAAAATTTAAATCTGCTACGAAGTCATCATCATCACTAATGTTCTAAATTTTCTTTTCATTCGTCATTTTCACTTTCTTCCTTATTTTCATGCCCTTTCACTTACTAATCGGTGTTGTATGACGATACATTTTTCCCGGAAATAGCAAATAATTTTTCGGTATCCTCGGGACATCGGAAAAACATTTTATGCATTACGACGTGATCGTATCTTCGCACTTGGACTGCCAGAACGAGAAGAGCGATGCATTACCAGCCATAAAGCCTCGCGAACCGCGCGATCGAAACGTGATTCGAGAAGTTGAGTGACGATGTGAAGTCGTCGTTCGTCGCAGAGGGCGAAAGGTCAGGCGCGTATAAGGGCGTCGTTTGCGAAACGAGGTGCCCAGTTATCGAAGTCATTAAACAACCGAGAGGATAAGTTTTATTGCGACCGATAATTCTTTGCGTTACGTTTCGTCGTGCGGAGTTAAAGAGTCATTGCGGTTTACGGCGCGTACTGGGCGGCCTAGCTTCCTCCTTGTCCTCGTTCGAAAACACCACGTCTTTCTCTTTCTCACTCGTTTTTTCATAATTCATCGCTTTTTCGACGTTTACCGTCGTCTTAGATTTTAATTATTTATTTCTCGCTCTATATTTTCTTCTTCTCTTTCTCGGGAATTTGCGGGATTTTTACGAATTGATTTGTTTACGAGAAGGGTCGTTTTTGCAGCTGGATGAGAGGACATACGGCTGCAAATATATATCTCTGCGACTGCAGGACAATTTTACAATTTCCACTCGCTCTTGTTGCGCGCGGAATTGTCTTTTTCCTAGATTGCTCCGCAGGTCATGTTATATACAATCTAGTCTTCTTTATTTGAATTCTTTTTTTAACATTTCTGTATATTCTTATTTTACCCGTTCTGCGCGCATGCACTCTCCTATGTTTTATCTATTTTTTAATTTGCGAAATTCTACCTTTAATTTAAACTTTACGTTTAAAAAAATTACATTGCCTTCTGAAGAAATCATCGAATGAAATATAGGGAAAGGTGTTGTACCGCTTCTCTTATGTATCTTATGTGTCTTTATGTAGATTAAGTGTCTAAGATACCACTTACGATTATCTAAAATTGATCATCTCCATTGTATCTAGAACAAGATATTACTTTGTTTTCAAGTGTCCTAAAACATGTGAAAAGATATATTTTGTATTTGGTAGAAAATATATTTAGTGAATGAAAAGTTATAAAAAAATCCGATTATAAGAAATCAATGTCTCATTTAATTTGTAAAAAATCGAAAATCGAAAAAGTGTCCAAAGTACATTATCTTCTCTTATCTCTTCACCGTTTATTTACACGATTATACGATATTGCAATAAAAATAGAGGGAGAAGGAGAGAGATTAATCATGAGTTAATAAGTAATTATTTTTGCTGTATATTCGTCCAGTTTAACTTGGTTACTCTTTCAAACGAAGCTCATGTTCGAGTTTCAATTCCAGGTTTCCCGATTTTAGTCTTGTTACGGAGCTGCACCGTTCGTTCTCTCCACATTTGCACGTCTTTTCCCATCGTTCCTACCCTCTTCCTCTCCCTAATAGTAACCCCGAGCACCCGCGTCGCGTCGCGTCGTACGTGCACCCCCGTAGAGCGTCTCCTCTTGTAGTTTACGCGGTGCTCGTTTATCTTCGGGTAGTTTACCAGTCTTGAGAAAGTTCCGGCGTGAGAGGCTCGGCCGGGAGTTTCGCCGTGGACCGCGCAGATAGTTTTGCCTCGAACGGGTCGTGTGTCGGGGATGCGCACGCTCGCGACGCCCCGAATTCTTAAGTCGCACCCCGCAATATATTAGGGTGGTGCGTAAGTTCTGTAATTGCCACGCTATAATAGCAGAGCGATGTTATTGGCGCGCTTGAACACGCCGGATCATGAATCTCCGTAATGTGATTTATATCCCGAGTTACAGAATATGTCTTCTCCCCTCCAAAAGTTTTCGAGTTCTTGAACCGAGTAACTGTTACGCGCGAGAGTGAATAGACGGAAAGTCCAGGACTGGAACCGATGGATCGGCTGACGCGTTGAGAGAGAAAGAAAAGCTTTCGATCACACTCGAGACGTTTTTTTCAAACGCCATACACCCACACATACTGCCGAATCGTTCGCGTGTTTTCCGAACGCGAAGAATGTACTTGTCTCCTGACGCGGATCGGGCGTAATCTCGAGCACGTTCGCGCATTTGCATCCAATCGCAGCGGGAGGGAAACGCCGACTTTACGGATTTCGCCGCGAGTTCCGATCTCGAGAAGCGTTCGACCGACCGTTTCTCGCCCGCGGTGACACGTTCCCCCGGCTTCGGAGTAATCCTGTGCGCATCGGTTTCTTCGCCGATGGAGGCGATGCGCGGGATTTTCGTGTAGACTCGGTATCGGGACGGCAGGAACCCGGCAGCCTAAATATATCCACTACTACTTTCGATGGTGAAGGGCGGGCGAGACGACGCCACCCCCTCGAGACGCAGCACTATACCGGCTCGCGCGCGAACACACGTATACGGTAAGTCCCGAGGAGAAGTCGACCACCTTGAGCCAATGGCGCAAACAATCCTCTCATTCCCCGGTATCGCTCGGCGCAGTCCCTCGGGAGCTGGTTAGAGACAAAGGCGGAAATAAATCGCGGCCCACAATGCCTTTCCTTGCTCGTTTCCCCGCACCCAGCGTCTTCGCCACTTACAACAATGCTCTCGCCGATGATCACGAGGACCCGCCGTTCCTCGCAGTTTGTACATCGACATTGCGCGCAACCCGAACTCGACCCGCTGCCCGAACGTGGGAGACGATACTATCGATCGTCGCGGTATTCCCGATTCTTATCATCAGCGTAAATTGAAGACGATAGAGACGACCGTCAACGTCGCCCGACGCTCATCAGCGTTCGTGTTATGATCAGCGTCGTGATTTAGAGCGGAAGAAAGGTATTTGCTCGGCAAGAATGATGGACTAATTTGCCAATTAACGAGCATCGATTATTAAAATTAATTAAATCCGCGCAGTTGTTTGTTGAATTCCCTTCATTCGGAATTTAGTCTTACCTGTGAGTCGTGTTTTTCTGATTTATTATCTGAATAACTTGAAGACGAATTCTTTTGAACGAACGAGATGGGTTTAAAATTTGTTCGTTGATTATTTTCGAACATTCGTGATGTATCGCCTTGATTAATGTGTAACGTAGCGTAATGGAATACGGATAATTTTTCGCGATTGGGACCAATGCATTTCCACGAATTATTATGAAATAAAATAACTAACTTTATATCGACGCTGCGTATGCAGCGATGCATGGCGAAAGTATCCGTACGTCATTAATATAGGTGTATGCAGTAAAATTATGGAATTGCGCGCAATTGCACGGTCTAGAAATTAGTTTCCAACGTTTCCATTTATATCACTCGTTCACTGTCACACGGCGTGAGAAATACAACTGTAATATAGGTATCGAGGCTCGGACTCCGCGACAGTAACATATTGCGCGACGGCGCTTTATCGTCATGGATTAGGTTTTCATAGGCAGTAACATGAAATACCCGGAGCTTCTTTACTGGTGCACGGCCGATAGTAAAAGCTCTATTTCTGCAGCAACCAATAGCAGTATTTTCTCTTATAGACTGCTCTCGCGTCTGCTACGCTAAACAGTAATTCACCGCATACTGCACCTATCAAGCGGTAATATTTATTCGTAACGTCTGACTTACGGGATTTCTACGCAGCAATGGCAATTTCGCGTTTATTTCATATCATGTCAATATCGCACCTGACGTGCGGCTAAGTAAAAAGCGTCCGACGGAAGGTCGCTGTGATATACCGTATAGATCCATCATGTTTCTTTTTCTTTTAACCACGAATTCTTCAACAATGTTCAATTAAAGTTTCACTACGCACAAAGCTTTAGCTTGCTCAGTATTCAAGATTAAACGTCTCCGTGACCCGACCGAGAAAATGATCTCTGCCGTTATATTCTTGCTAAAAGACTAATATTAAATTTATTAAGAAATCTCGTCCGGAGAGTTAGCAGACAAGATGACGATAGTCGCATTGTGACGCGATTTAATTTTCAGACGCACCGATATACGAATTTAGCAGAATCCGGTGGGAACATTTGCGAAAGAGAGAACAATTCGGACGTTACATTGCCGTTTTTGTGCGCCGTCCGCATTTTCCGTCGTTCGTTTTATGAAACGGAAGCCTACCAAATTGGAACGTCGAAGGGAGATTTACAATTTGACGATCGCGCGGACGCGCCACGTTGAGGACGAAAATCATTGCGTCGTCGACGCTGCGTAGCCGCACGCGTGCACGTTAATGCACAAACGGCCCGGTGAGCATTGAATCACTAGGCGAACGCATTACGCATTCGCCAAACAACTCGGTCATCGTAAATCGTAGCTGCAGCGGGTCCCCGCTCATAATTTAACCCGACTCTCGCGTCGCTTCCTAAATACGCGCGGTTACGGTTACCTTTACAGAATTACAAATTCAGGTTGCCCGAGATTCTTGGTTATCGACCTTGCTGGCTGACCACCTCGATCGAGGTAGCTTCATAATTTCTGATTTTGCGTTAGCAACGGTATTTTCCCTCATATATCAATTACACCGCTTTGACGTAAATATTCGTAACGTTTTTCAATTATTAATCGTTTCTTTTTCGTTCACTAGAAAATCAATGTGCATTTTGAAGTCAAAGTTTTCAATCTGCACTAATCCTGCAAATATCGTCGATATTTGAAAGATCAATGAAGAATCTCGATATATAAAACGCTATTGTCCTATCATAATGTCATGGGTACTTATTTATGGTTCATGGGCGCCGTTTTCTCCATGTTAAGGCCTGAAGAAGTACTTATTCAAACATTATTTAATATTTAGTTATCTCATTATTCTATTTGCAGTTAATCTTTATTCTTAATTTCAACAAACAATGTGTTATAAGATGTTAATTACATAACTAATCTCAATTGCAGCTAGAATGTGATAAGCAAATATTAAATAATTAATATAAGTAAATAATATAAAATGAACTTTCTATTTTTGTAATTCCTATATATCGGGATATACTTAATACACACATGTCGGAATATATTTGATATATTTAAATTTACCGACAGTTTAAAAAAGGAAACTTCCGCTTTCTGCGAAAGGAGATCAAAGTGTCCGATGGATCGTTTAAAAATCCTGCCCCGGCAGAGCTTCTACTTTGATATATCATAAAGGGCAGATTAGAGAAATAAACTGCAATCGCACGGCCATCGAAATACCTATATAGCAGATTTTTTCGATAATTCAGGAAGATAAATCTGTTCTTTATTACAATTTCATTCTACCTGGGATTACGTATCATATCTTAGAATTAGTAAAAATATTCCGCAGGATTAATGCAGGATATTTTAAAATATATTCTAATAACGTATACTGAATTAAATTTTCAAGATATGATATTAAAATATTGTGCTTACGAATAAAACATTAAATCATCTAAATGTTCACAAAACTAAAGAACAGTGCATAAATATTTTCATTAGAAATCAATGCAAATTTACGATACGCACTGCGTTATAAAATCATCATTGCACATCGCTGTTCACCGACATCCATCTAAGTCCACTGATGAAACTGCCACTTCCTCCCGTATTCTACAGTCCTCCATCTTGCGTCATCCCATGTTGATTGCACTTCACTCGCGATATTATACTTCATTTGCGATGTTATATTTCATTCGCTACGTGGTCCACCAGTATTTATATTTCAGCGGCGATATTTGTATTTATTAACGAAAATTTCAACGGTATTAATAAAAAATTTACGTTTAATCAAAAACGAAATGTACGAACTCGATTAACGAAAAATTAAATCTAAATTAAAATTTACAAACTTTAATGAATATTTAATGAATGTTTATCGCGGTACGATTAATTTCAGCATTTTACGAGCACAGTCGTACATCGCATATGTTAAATCCTGAACTGAAGGTTGTCGTTTCGGCAAATTTGCTTTATACATTCGCAGCACAAGAGAAAATTGCACGCAAAAATATAATAACAGAATATTGAAGTTTCTAAAATACTTACATCGCGCAAATATATATAAAAAATTGCCTATTAAAAACTTATCTAAAAATTAATCAACGAAGCATGGACAAAATAGTCTAGAATGGTATGAGATTTTTGCACATAATAATTTCGTAATTATCAAAGCTTACCTCCACGATATTTTGGCGAATTGAATTTTATAAGATACGTCTTTATTTAGAAAAAAAAAACGCGTATAAGCTGAAACCGCGACGATCACGAAATCCAAGTCCACGGCGAGCAAGGTAACTTCGAGCTCAACGTGCGGCACAATTTTTATGTGCATTATATTAAAATAATTAAGATATCGTATTGAATAAATAATACTGTAGAATAATTCCACAGTTTAAATTAAAAATGAAAATGAAACAATTAAAAAGTATCATATTTATATAAATTATCTTTATTAATTAAATATATATTAAAAATTATACGTATAAATATATAAGATAAAATTATTCATATCTCAAATCTATTATCTGATATTTGATAAAGCGATCTCTTAATTGTTTCGAGCAATGTATTTTATATAACATAAATACACATGTGTAAAAACCCAACATGCAAAAATTTATAAGCAATTCGCATTGATTTCAATGATGTTCTATCAAATCCTACCATCTATTAATCTACAAACTAAAATCTTTTTTTGTTTTTCACTCACCGAAATGATTTACAGTCAGGGTCGGCCACACTTTCCTTCATACGCAAATCTAGAAGAAAAAATAAATTCACTGATTATGAAATCAGTTCAATCAATAAGTTCGTCGTGTAAGTAAGAATAGTAAGAAGTAGGTAAGAATAGATTAGAGTAAATAAGATACGCAAATGCTATTTCGGCTCTTACAATTCTTTCCTTTTGATCACTTCTAAATCTATAAATTCTATAGAAATTTCCAATGCTAATAAAAAAAATATAAATATAAAATAATGAAAAGATTTAAGGATATTCTCGTATATAATCTCAATAAAATTTATTTATGAAGATAGTAAAGTATATACTTTATGTAACCTATATGCTAAAATTCAACCGTCGTCGTTAGTTCGTACGTGGAGAACAGAAATTACACGACATATCTCATACGACATATCTTCTTAAATTCTCAATAATTTTGACTCCAACCCGACGGTCGTCGCTCGCGGTTATTCCACAATGAGATCGTCCGAATGCGCAGCATCTTCTGTACGAGCTCTATCGTCTCTAACTCGTCAAATCGTCTCATTGTTAGGGATTGTGGTCTTATCTGCCGCGAGATATAACCGACGAGCATTCGACGGGACAATCTCATTACAGTGCGGGCCATTATCTTCGCGCCCGTCGGGTAATTTAATATAAATGCATTAATTGAGAAAAGAACTCGATCTTGGGCGCCGGACTACGATGCGCGAGCTGGTATCGTTGAGCGAGCAATTCTACTATTAAAGAGCGCAGCAGCGGGAAGTGTGCTTTCGAATATTAATTGAAACGTCTGTGTAAATATTAATTGAAACGTTGTGTGTACAGCAAATCGGACTCAGAGTTGACGAAGCCAAACGGACTTCGTAAAATTTTATTACACTAGATATAGTGCTGCCGGTGTTAAAGAAAGTCGGTGGTATAATGAATTTATAGGAAAATTAATCTTACACTTTGTGACGACGTAAAAATAGGAAAATTAATCTTACACTTGTGAAGACGTAAAAATTGTGTGAAAATTACTGATACCAACGTCGCAATTGTTATTGTCGGACCTATTTAATCGATATATACAAAGATAGATAGTACAGAGAGATTTAATTCGGTAAACGCGGAACGCAGATTTAGAGAATGATACTGACCAAACAGAGGAAACTATATGCGGTATGACCATCCGTGACGTTGTAACGTTGCCGCGCATTTTCATCAAACCTCGAATGAGAGCGACCGTAGACGCGGAGCTTCAACAAAATGAAACGTAAATATTGGCTAAGCTACCACGGTAGGCTAACTTAAAACTCTATCTGTCTCTCTTCCTCCTCTTACCTCTTTCTCTTGCTCTCTGTCCTTCTCTCTTTCTCTCTCTCTCTCTCTCTCTCTCGTCAGTCCACTTTCGTATTAATAAAGATGAGCGCATTTCGTACACCTGGCACATCGTACCAACTTCCTGAAGCTCCAACTTGTGCGAGCGTTGAAGTGCCAACGACGCAGTGCTGATTTCGCGAGGTGGTTACCTTTGCACTTCTCGCATTTGACCCGGTTTCATTTTTATTCGAATAAGAAACGACGAGATTATTAGACATATCGTTCAAAAGTTCTAAGAACGTGGAGTGTCTTAATGCTCTTACGTAACAAAATCTCATCACTGAGATTCGGTTGTTAGTGATAACGGTTAACGTTAACATTTAAATAACGATGTGTGAAGTAATTTCAGTATGTGTTACATAATTGCAGTATTCGTATAGTGCATTTTACATTATTATACGCTTCGTGATACAGACACGCAGCATGTAATTAATATACAGTATTAAGGCCGTAATTAATATAAATTAAACTGCGAGGATTTAGATCGTATTTCCGTCAACGTGTTTTCTCGTCAACGCAGTCCGCCATCTCTGTCGTCTTATAATTTCGGTGGAAACGCCTCGTAGTCAGGGAAGTCAATTAATTAATGCACGTACAAACCGTCGCGCACGATTTCTGAGCACGGTGACTAAACTCAGCTACTGATTTCTTGAGTACACAGTAAACAGGGATGAGGGAGTAGTTCGGGTTAACCGCTGAGTAATTGCACTTTAACCAAGTTAAATCGTACTCCCGTTATTACCGCGAAGTCGAGATGTTACGCAGCGAGTCTAACCCGATCAAAGCAGTTCGCCGAAGCTGCTCAGAATTTCTATAGAATCGATTTCTATAGATTCCCACCTCTCTCTCTGCGACACGTAACACATCTTGCAGCATTACATCGCTAAATTGTATTGAAAGATCAAACTTGCCTCTTATGTGTATCGACAAGCAACGATACAATTTTCTTTTCCTTTTTACTCTCTTCGAGTGATAAATTCATACTTAAACATTCATTTTATTAAAAATCGTCAACTAGCTTATTCTCTAATGTAAAATGGGATAAAAAGGTAACGATTCGGGATGCGATCTGAGAGTAGGGAAATTTTTCTTGTCGCGACTGCGAACGCATTTCAAAAGTACCATTACGTCAATGCGAAGTCGAGACCATTGTTCGATTGACTCATGCACGATTTATCGGTCGTAACGCGGCTGCTTGGTATAAACAGTTGCTTTATCGAGCGCTTATCGCAAAACCCATTATAATACCGTTTATTGCACGCTCGGAGAAATACAACGAGCTTCTATTAATTTGCATAATAGCCTCGCGTCGTATCGCTCAGAAATCACTGATCCCAATCTAACAATATACAAACGATTTAAAGAAATCAATCGAAATACAAAAAGAAAATATATACTCGCGCTTACGATTGATTTCACTATGTAGATTTTAGTTGTCTGTTAAGTGTCACAGAGAGGCGACATTCTCATAAAAATATTCTTCTTATTTATATCATATCGTTTATAAGATTATCTAAAGATTTTTAAATTCCAGAAGTGATAAGTTATAATGTTTCTCGCTTATTAATTATCAACTACTACCTGAAAAAATAGCACACGTTGCAGATCATATATACATATTTGCAGATCATACACACACACATATACTTAATAATAACTATCTCCATTTTTATCTGTCAAGGAAACTGTCACATATATCAGTGTACACCGTTTATCAGTGACGAATACCTCGATTCAGATAGCGCGTGTATGTTATACTGAACATTTGATCATTTTCCGGATATCGATGTAACAGTTTAAAAGTATACATCAACATCAACGTGAGATATTTCTTTCGACCACGGGAATCGGTCATAAAAAGGCGGGATCGCTATTCTCGTTGTTGCGAGCGACTATAACGTCTCCATTTCCGCGCGTTTACATTTAAATCGGCGCATTAGCGACTGCAATTTCATTCCAATTTACAACTTCACAATCCCCAGCACCGATTCGGCGGATGAGTCCTCCAACACCCGCGCGATATTCGGGTTTGCGAGCGCGTATACGTGCGTATGGCGAATGGAACGAGGTGTTCGGTGACAAAAGTACGAATTTCCGCCGGTAATTGAGCAACTTCTCGTGTGTACATTCATGATATTAATTGTCGGCATGTCATACACAACTGAACTACGTTTCAAGAACATCGTTCCGAATGAATATCATTTTACGTTCGAGTAACATGTTCCAATTGAATTTCAGTTTCGCTTACCAGATAACAATTTTTATTGCGTAATCTTCCCTGCATTGCCACTTTTCAGTGTTGATATATATAACGGAGGAACAAATTCAAAACTTTTATTCGAATAAAATAATTGCGGAATTATATAGCACGAGACTAAATATAATGAAGATAATTTCCGTCAATTTTCCGAAGGCATAAGTGAAAGTAAGAGGAAGAGGGAGGCTGTATATTTTCCGTGTAACGATTCCGCAATGAAGGTACGGACGAGAAGAGAGAAAGAGAAAGAGAAGCGGAAAGGCGAAGGCACGAATAAAACGCAAATGACTATTACTTGATCTCTCGGGCAGAGACGAATTCGAAGCATGCCGAAAGGTACTTTTCGAACGACGGTTTACTATCTATTACCGGACAACAGAGCGACGGCGGTGCTGCTTGCGCAATTACTTGTCGACTGTTTGACGATCTACTCGAGGATAGAAATGCGAGGACACAGAGGAGATTGTTTAAAATATTCGTCGAAATGTCCTCGAGAACAAGTACACTTCACTCTCTCTCTCTTTCTTGGCTCGTTTCAACTGACGCAAATTAAAATTCGGATTCCGTCGTATCGCGCGACTGTCTCAACGAGTGGAGCAACCGACGAATAATCAGACATTTTGTCTTAGTTACCTCCATTTTTTCAATTATTTTTAATCAGTTGTATCAAGAGAAAGAAGTCTTTCAGCGCTTGTGAACAAACGTTAAATTTCTCCTTTAAAGTGCGGAAGCTAGCGCGAGAAACAACGGAAGAAACTTTACGCAGAGGCGTCATATAGAGATAACGCGAGGCGAAAGAGTTGGATTAATATCAAGATTTAAGGTGTGTGGTGGATCTCTCGTTCCGGCGCTGGCAACAATAATAAGCGTAGCGCACGTGTGCACAAAAGCTCTACAAATATTTGTCGGAGTTTGGTAAGACTCTCGAGACATCTTCCCGTCTCGAAGGAAACGCTCGAGTGTCGCTATGGTGCAGTCGCTAGAGACGACACCTTCGTGTTTCTCTCGCCGAGAGAAATTCTTATCCCGCTTCTTCTTTCTTTTTCTTTTTTGTTTTATCATCCACGTTTCCCCTCCCAAGATTCATGGAGGATATTCGCAGCTCGTTACTACGCCTCGGGATAATCGATAATGTTATATTTTGAACCTGCGAAGATCGCTGCAATGAAAATAGTGTCTAACGTTTTTCCGAAGATATGCGATCGCCTTTTCAATCAATATTAAGCAGATGTATTCAGCTCTGCAGATGCGCCACGACATCCTGTTATATTGACACGTTATATCTTGCGTATGTTCACGTTCTATCATTTTATACGTTTTCCGTGTAAACAGCGGTGTACGCGTTTAAGACTATCCGTGACTGAAATTCCCGAACGCAAGCTGGCAGCACGTAGCGCAATATGTGGTAAAGAGGTTTCTCGCTTAAACAGATAGGTACATAATGCACCCGAGCAAGAAAAGTGCCGATGGTTACAGAACGTGAGGATACATGGGTATACAGAGAGTTCGGGTGTATTCACAAAATCTTCGTCGCGTCGTATCTTTCACAAGATAAATTTTTTCATACAAATTCAGGCTGCAAATTCATTAGACCATAGATTTCCAGAAATTTTTATCACGAGGTCCCATCTAAAAAGTACTTAACTCGTAAAAACCTAGACAACACAACGTTTAACATTGAGACATAAGACATTTTTATGACGTTTTGTGTTCTAGCATCTTAAAGATATCTTATATCACGATTTTTGACATTGTATTACCTGGGAAATCAATGATAATCTGTTTGAAATAAGAAAGCATTACCGTACAATAATCGTTATCTGTTAGATAGAGATAATCGCAGACGTGTTATATGAATAAATGGATATATGAATTTTTGAATTTTTGAATCTCCAAGAGAGAGGAGTTTTTTTTCTGAAACTAAAAAAAAAACATAATTGATGCGGAACCGTCAGTTTTCTACGTTTAGCCGCGCATAAACGTGAGGTACAGGGAAAATTCTCTGCTTCCGCGTAAAAACCATAAAATGATATACATACGATGATTATTCGAGTGTTTTTCAGAGTCTGGCTTTCGACGAATCAATGAAAAACGATGTGTTTGGCAGGCTTAAGCCCACACAGTGCAATTAATTTGGAATTATGTTTATGGAATATTTCGTATATCCGTAATTCGCGTCGCCATGATGTGGATTTGTGTATATATATATACGTGTGTGTGTGTGTGTGTATGTGAGCACGTACAAATCGCGTCATCGACGTCGGTCAATACGCTCTTTCATAGAACGAAACGCGTTCGTTGCGTCGCGGCAGTTGCGAACTCGCGCGCGCGAACCGATTACTTTACAATCGTTAATGACACGCCGACCGACGATGGTGTTACATTAAAATGCACGTGTAGCCGCGACCGTAAGCGGCTTACAATGTGCGCGCGCCCCCGTGCCGTGTCTATATTTAATCGGTGCCTACCGCCGCGTGATCGCAGCCTAATGAAGTCGAAACTGTAAGAGGATCATCGGGTGGCCGTGGGGAGTAATCTAAGCGTTTGTAATATCCCAGCAGATTTGGCAAGATGTCAGAATAAATCGAAAGCCTGTCTCCGGCTGTTCCGCCGTCCTAAGCAAACAGATTTTAATGGTTGCTTCCCTCCATTCCTCTCCCTCTCTCTTTCTCTTCTTTTTTAACTTTTACTCGTGTCTGAAGGTTGCCGTGAATTTTCTTCGTCCGTAACCTCGGCGTTTCGTTGTACTTCACCGTATCTCAGCGCAAAAAGTCGATAGCCGTAACAGCGATCTCGAAAATTTGTCATCTCAAGCGTCCGTTTGCCTCGCTCAGTCGCTCGGCGAAGCTGTTCGTGACTCGCGTCTTGATTTATTTATCCTGAATTTTTGTCAACGATCACCACGCGTGCAGAATATTATTCAGACGCGTAAACTATTCACGATGTCAATATGACGGTGTGTTATGCGCGTATTAAACATTTCTAAACCGAATTATAATTAAATTTTAAATTTAAAACGACGCAACATTTGCACGGTTGAATTGTCGTGGATTATTAATGATTCGTGTAACTCATGATACTTGATGATATGTGTAACATCAATGCAGACAATAATAATACTAATAACGACAATAATAATAAGAATTATAATGGTAACGGTAATAGCATAATTGAATTATTTATGCTCGCCATTCATAACTTTATAATGCAAAGCGCGGGGACGTAAAACTCGTGTGTAACAAAGATTACTTCTAGCGAATGAAACAATAATAACGCGCGCGAATACAATTCTTACGTTTCTTTTGGCTAGGCATTCGAACGTGTTAAATTTACGAATCGGAAGGAAAGACCGGATCTTAAAAGCAAGAAGGTTCTCGTTAAAATAACGTAAACATCGTTGAGAGTTAAACGTTCGCCTTATAATAGCTTCTGAACGGCGCAATAAAAAGGCCCTTTTTATAAACAATTGTGCGTATTTTACCGCGAAAGTCCTTTACTGTCTACACGAGGCCGTGATTCCCGGTGCGGCACGCGACCGAAATTGCGCACGCGAAGCTCTTTTCGTGGTTGATGAATGAGCGAGATGGAAAGCAGAAATGGGATCTCGTGTTGTACTAAACGGCCGGCCGGGCAACATGATCGTTGGTTGATCGGCGAAATGCTTAATAGTTACATTTAGTTAACAGCTCGCGATACCAGACGCGCATGGATTCGTGCCAACAATACGTTAGACGAGCGATGTATCTGCGAATCACATCACGGATTAGGTTCATGGATATATTGAGCGTCATATCGAGCGGCTTCTCTTAATGTCGTATTCTCAAATATCGCGTACATGCACGATTGCTTAAAATAAAAGAACCTTCGATGTACGAGGAGCCTGGAAATTATCAGTTTCTCTTGTTTCTGCAGAATCTGCTTGCAAATAGAAACGCGATTGATCGAAGACACGCTGTATCTGTGTAAGTATTCATATATATATATATATATATGTATATGCTGGTTGTTAGCCGCTTACTTTGGGGCCAACGAATCCGTTCGACGACGAGAGAAGCCGCGAATTTCCCTGGATGGAATACGTACGGTTTCTGGGCATAACGGGGTGCACGTTTAATCCCTTGGAACGAGTCAATTTCGGTGCGCCACGAACCGAGGGTAAACCCTTCCGATATACTACGAGGAGAGGTAAACCCTTTCGGATTCGATATGGGATCGTCGTGGAATATCGGAAATGGCGCTACTCAAAATCTATTGTTTCACCGTAAAAAGGTCGAGTCGTAAGTCTAACAATGAGAATCAAGGGAATCGTGTTCCCAATTTATTACTTTCGATTTTTATTCAATCGCTCCTTAAAAAAGTTTTCAAAGTATCAACTGCCATGTTGTGTAAGTAGGTTAGCTACTTTTATGTGATTATTTTCATTAGACATCCTTTTCATCAAAAGAGATTTTCCAGTAACTCTCGAATAACAAGGTTAGGTTGAATCTGACCGGATTCATATTCTCATTCTTCTGCATACGCTCTTGTGAAGCGTTACATTTCAGGTATTTTACATTCTGAGATATATTTTATTTATTCTGAAATATTTTCTAACTTATTGTGAGAATAAAAAGTGCCTAGTCAAAAAAGTTAACTAAAAACTGAAAAAAATACTTCTTTCGGTCGGATTCACTTTGTTATATGTTTGACTACATGAACACTGTTATTCTAGAGTTAATAAGATAAAATAATATAAAGAACAGTTCCTTTGATTTTATAATATAGAAAATATTCCATTTTTGATGAGTGATTTAGTTTTGGTTACCTGCAGCTTCCAATTGTTTGCTTGTTTCTCCAAATATAGTCTTGTCTTTCTGATAGATATTAAGATATTAAGGTTACACCGTATGTAGCTTTGTCGCCATAGGTTTATCCTCTTCACCTTCATCACAAGATAACTATTGCGTCCTGAACTGAACCTGAAACATCCATAGAAATGATGAATGATAAAAATACTGCAACGTTATTTCGAGAGTTACATATTACAACGACTTATTATGCGTGATACCGAGCGTACGAAAAATTTGAATTGCGCGGTCATGATTGCAAATTGTCGCGTAGCATTACAATCTCGCGATGCGTTACAAAGACCGTTAAAGAGTCGAGCGATCATCGCATATCGCGTTCGGCTTGCCAATCGACTTGTATCGTACAACGAGCGAGCATGAGCGAGTATCCAAACATGACAACATGCGAGTGTTAGGAGCAACAAAATAGCCGGATGGGAGAACGGACGGCAGTGAAACGGTGGGCGAATGATTTAATTTTCGTTACCATCAGTTTCCTATCGTTGTTTCGGTCCTCGCTCCTCCGACTACGATCCTGCTCTTCGGAAATGCATTACGACTAAGACGTATGTAGAGCTTTGTCTTCTTCATCTCCTCATCACACGATAGCTGTCGTGTTCAAGATAGGAGAAATACACCATTAAACGACGGGAGAAGAAGTAAAGTCAGTGGAGAGTAGAGTGTAGAGCAGGGAGTAGAGAGCACAGAGAGTGTAGCCAAAAAATAGTCCGAGTGTATAGCGTCACGAGTGTCGACCAATCAGAGGCCCGATCCGAAAAAGGACGCGAAGGCGAGTTCACGCCGATAAGCAGCGCTACTTTCGCTCAGTTCGCGCGCGCGGTACGCAACGGTACGTTGAGCGAAGGGCGATCTATCGTGTATCGTGTTCGTTAGCAAGCAGAATCGAGTTCGGCCGCGTCTTTCCGATCGATTTATTCCGTATAACGAGCGAGCATGAGCGAGTGTCCCGTGAATATCTCAATACGATGATGCGTGGTTCGGAGCAACGAAATAGCCGGCGGAGAGCGAGGAGAACGGACGACGTTAGCGGTGAGACGATAGGTAAGTGACTGAGTTTTCGTTACTTTCACCTTCCGATTACGATCCTTCTCTTCGGAAACATCGTATTGTGATTGAGACGTATGTAGCTTTGTCCTCTTCGCTCTCGTTATACGATAACTGTTGCATCTAAACTGGGCGAAATACGTAGACTATGGGGAAGGAAGTAGAGTCGCTAGAGAGCAGAGAAACGAGCAAGGAGCAGAGAACACAGTGAGGGCAGCTAAAGAATAATCCACTGATATGCAGCGTCGCGAGTGACGGCCAATCAGAGGCCGGATCTAAAAAACGACGCCACGGCAAGTTTACGCCGATAAGCAGCGACCCACTCGCTCAGTTCGCGCGCGATATGCAACGGTATGCGAAGTGACGAGCGATCGTCGTGTATCGCACTCGTTAGTACGTAAAATTCGGCCGCGATTTTCCGACCAATTTGTGTCGTGTTACGAGTGAACAATAAACGAACATCGTGTAAGCGTTTGATAAGTCTGAGTAAATATGCGAGAAACTTTAACGATAAGTGAGTGCTCAAAGCAACGTATCAAACGACAACAAAATGGCGGTTTTGTTACACATCGGTTGGTGAGTAAATCATTATTGATCTTAGCTTACGATGGACCGCTCAGCCTTCGCTTTTCGAATTACGGCCTCGCTCCTTCGAAGCAAAGTAAAGGTGGATAGGTTGAAACGTACATATGTCTGTTCTTTTTCGTCGACATTAAGTCGCAAAGTATAACACAGATACGAAGGAGCTTCATTGTACGCCATTAATGTTAGTTGAAATAATGCGATATCGGAGCTGCATGCCCGGCCAAACGTGTGCGCGTGTTATTACAACCGGCAATGTAGCAAGTTTTAATTAAAAACGGAAGACTCTTTTCGCGTACTTTTAATTAATTCCGGCAACATCAATGGCGGGCAACTTGTTTAATATTGACGGAGATACCGACCCGTAATATTGACGTTATCCCGTCACAAGGGATGCTAATTACACGAGAATAATGTAATTGAAGGCCGATCACAAGCACCGGCTTACATTAACCAGAGAGCATTGACGCGTTGCATTGCGCTGCTTGGATACAAACACATGTGATGTACGATGTGCAGTTGGTGAGAGCGAGGGGGNGGGGGGGGGGGGGGGGGGAAGAAGAGATCGCGCGCGAGCGCTAGTGAGCGTCGGATTTTCGTATACACAAAATCCGACCGCGTTGATACAACGTGAAATGCAATATGGTAGAAAAAGCAAGTAATTACCTAACGCGGTAGACACGGTACCTCAACCCATCCACGTAATTTAATTCATTATCGCATTAGCGTGGCTGAAAGTTTCCCGGCCATTATCATTTTACTCATAGAACTACATTCGCAGGTCGACTGAGAGATTTCCGAGTTCTCGAAGTAACATGCTCATTAGGACTGGCTTTATATGCCGCGCAATCTGATGCAAAATCGCGAAGGTGATAAATAATAACTCTCGCGTCGTGCCTAAGTCTAAATCGACGTAACTGTATTTCGCGGTCACGGCCGAGTGGCATTTTTAACTGGAAATTCTGATCTGGATTTGAGTTCTCGCGATGTTTGCCGGCAGAGATATCTTTCGAAAGCTCGAACGCTCGAGTAATTCTCGGTTTGTTATCTGCGGCGGCGGTGACTCTCGGTGGGAACGTTATACCCGGGGATCGTCCCGTGTATCTCTTGTCGCGTCACTCGAATAAATTTTACGAACCTTGGGGATGCGCTATGCATAATCATACTATACGTGTTCCGCTCAAAATTTTGGATTTGCTACCGTTGCATTCGCTATCAGCCGGCCCTGGTGGCCATTATGCCGCGCCGGGAGATATGTTCCACGTATCAGTCTTGTTAGATTAATGAAGCCGTGTTTTCCGGTTTTTCGGTGCAACCGTGATTCGCATTGCCGCGCTCAGCGCGGTCGGATCGACCGCGGGAACAGGGGAGGGGCGTAGCACCAAGGAAGGGTTGTACGCGTGTACTGAAACTTTCGCGAGCCCTCGGGCCTCGGAAAAACGAAGCGGAAAAATGGCCCTCGTTGCTCGCAACCGCCTGATAATTCGATTGTTCGTCGACGGGTCGGCGGCGCGTTTCTTGCGCAGGCTCGGGAACCGTAACCCTGCGCTTGCCGATTCCCTTTGGCGGCCGAAGCGACCGTTAATTATTCCCGTGGTGCCTTAAGGCGAATTTACACGGTTCGCTCTTGACGATCATGCCAGATGAATCGACCAAAGTGAATGCATTGCGACGATGCGTTTTTATTTAGACCTTTCGAGCCAAGGGAGAAGTATACTTTACTAGCTGCGAGAATAAAATAGCTTTAATAAATGACGCAATTAATAGGTATACGCTAATTGCAAGAAACCATTATTATCAGTTATTACAATAAAAATGCTGAAATACGATTATTTAATATTTCAAAACTTCACTTTACCGTGCTCTCTTTGATTTACGCCACGTAGTTCGACGGTGTGTTTGTAATGCTTTATAATTTCGGTCGGGAACCTCACGAGTTTCGCGAGACGAACCTCCTCACGAAAACATTATTTACGCAATTCCCGTTTTTCTCACCTCGTATGAGTTATTCGGGCTGATTACGGCCGGATCTCTGGTACTTCAACGTCGTTTCGCACGATTCCTGGCTTACCTAAGTCTTCTTCACTGCCTATCTTGTACGTAATATTGTAATCCAGAAAGAGCCAGCGAGTCGCTAATCCGATGTTAGTTAACCCGGATTCCCGACGTAACTCTACTCAAGAGCGCACCAGGTATATTCGCCACCAACGTGTGCATGTGCACGCGAACGGCACTCCGGCGCGCTCGTTAGTATTTTACGCCGCGAGTCCGACTGCATCGGGTCAACTTTTTTCTTCCCGCCGCGTCGCCCGCTCCTCCTGGGCTCCGCCATCCTACGCTGATAACGCATTCCCTCTTGCGGTCCGACTGCCGCCGGAATAAATCCCGCGCGGGCTCGTCAGCGGGACTTTTTCCGAATTATTCCGCGGAACAGGAGGAACTCCGTGCCGCCCGCGCTAATCCCGCATAAACCGTCGCGACTTGCGGCGAGGTATTTTTCGCGGGAGTCGCGTAATGCGCGTGACGGCAGATGGAAAATCTGAAAATGCGGCAGTCGGACGGGAGCGTGGGACGAGCCGAACGAGAGGGCGAGGCGCGTTTCGCGTCGATATCTGAATGAAAAATGTTGAATAGACAGGTGAGCACTTTATTATACACGCGTGACTACTGAAATTGCATTAAACTATTTCATACGCGTGCTTTTATGTTCTTTCGATGTCGCTCAGACGTTGGAAAAATTTCGCAATCTCTCTACGTAAAAGTACGAGCGACGATTCTCGTGATGTATCTATTTCAAGTTTAATTATTCGTTTGTCAATTACGAGTCAGCATGGATCGCGAAGATTTTAAAAGAGAATACGCGAAGTGATGTGTCATTTGACATTATGTCGCAGTCGCGTTTTCGCATACACAAAGACACGAATACAATTTAATGGAGCACAGATGGTGTGACTTAATTAAATTATCGTTGGATGCTGCATCGGACGGTAGTAGCATTTGCAATTCTTTCGTGATTGACAGATAATACATTTTACATCTATCGCGTACGCGGCGGTTTGCAGCATCCATTAGCAGATTTTACCGTGGCACTCACCGCCGGCGAATTCATTTAACGTTGGAAAATAATCCTTTATAATCTGCTCTCCGTGGAGGCCATCCCAAATGAGGGAACCATCTCGTAAGCTCTTCATGTGTGCTGACGTATTTTAAAGTAAGTAATAGCGTCGGCGGAGTATGTTTGCACGCGGTTAGTGCGTTAATAATAATTTGTCTCGTATACACTCGTTATATTATACTTCTATATTTATATATTACACATCATATTTATATATTACACATTGCAGCGTATCGATGTAAAAAATCATTATTCTATGGTACAACATCAGAGAGAGAGAGAGAGAGAGAAGGAGAGCTGAGTTATGAAAAAAATATTTCAATGTGTTCATCTCTGATAAATTTCAACAAAATTTTATGCATTAAAAATATTGACGTGCACCGTGAAAATCTATCGGGAGAAACATTATTACGATTATATAACTTTATACGCAGTTTAATACAGGCTCGAACCCGTACTTTAATTTCGACGGATGATCATTTCGAAAAATTATTCCCAACACAATTTGCCACCCCCGATATGAGTGTGTAAAAATGAAAATATAACCGACAACATAGTACCACCGACACTACGCGGTCGATCGTGATCCTTTAACGCGTGTTATATGAATAAACTTCAGTTTCTATTCGACTATTTATCCTCTGGAAGAGAACGGTGTTATTTATAACAATCGAGCAAGTACGCACGAATAAGCGTGATAGAATGGGTATATTTCAAATACCTTAAAACACATTATACATATAACGACATTTGAAGTAAACGCGAACGTATGATGGATGATCGTAGAAATCTTTCGCCTGAAAGAATTCTGTCTGTACCGTGTAAATAGGCTGCTGCCGAAAGATTCATGGCCGTGTCAGACGATAGGTTAAGCAGCCAGATTTTTCACGTAAATTCACGTCATAAGTTACGTTCCACTTTCAGATATATACTAGACATTCCATACTTAGAATTTTATCCACGTGGTACCATGGTGCATCGCTAATACTTGTCAAATAAATTTTTGTTACGTAGGTGACCACGATGACCGATTTGATGCAGCGATGGTAACGTCATCGCTGGAATATTTCATCTCGATGAAATCACTCGAAGCACACTTCCCTGTTTCTTTCCAAGACATGGATGATATGGAGAACTTTAACGATGGCTTCGATACTCAAAAACAGGCTCCCGCAGGATCATTTCGCCCGGATATGCGGTGAGTGAAATATAAAAAATCAATTTCCTTCCTCTTTCATCGATTTGATAATATCTGGATCTTTAATTTTATCGTGTATGTTGGCGAGAATATTGATAAATTAATTAAAATATCGATATAAGCTTCAACTTTGGAGAGATAATTTCGCTATGCTATTTAAAAGAAACGCAATATTTTTTTCACAACCTTAATATAAAACTTGACACACAGTATACAATATGCTACAAATAAATAGGTTTATTTTCATACATATGATGAGAATTTACATTAATATTTCATGAAAAAGTGTAGCAGCAGACTCGGAAGGATTGAAATTAGAAATGTGTAGAACATTTGTACAACTTCCTCTCCGTCGGACGTTTTAGTGTAAAATTTTTATTTTAATTAACGCACAGAGTGTATTTCTTTCGCATCGCGCAGGTCCGGCCTGAGTAATTTAGTTCCATAAGCAGATTTCTCCGTATATTCTTAATTAAGCGTTGCGGGAAGGTTTTGCATTACGCAAGTGCCAGTGTTCTGTGAAACAAAAGGAAATTAACTTGCAAAAATTTCCTTCCTTCCTCGAATATTAATTCAGAAATGTGTGTCCGCCATCTCGCTGGCGTCGTCGTTACAATGCGCCCGACATCGTAATCAAGACAAATCGAGATTCGCAGAAGGCGCGCTCATAACGAAATTTTATTCCGAAGGATCGATCTTCCTTAAGAAGAGCATCGACGATGTAAACGAGGTATGACGCGAGAGAAATGAGCACTCTGAAATCAAGGGTCGCTAGGGTCACGAAAGCGATCAATTTTCGGATACATATGTCACCCGTAAATTTGTCGCATCGTGTTCCTAGTCTTGAGAAAAATACTTGCGTGCGAAAAAATATCTTTCAGCTTTTCAGTATTATTTCGATAGTACATAATACGATATTTGCATTTAAAAAGAAATACAAGATTAAAAACTAAGGAATAAGGAGTAAGGAATAAAAATTAAAAATTGATATATTTTATTTGCCAAAAAGATCAAAATACATAATGTATAGTTTTCAAAAATTAGATCAAATTAGCGAAATTTAACAATGATTCGAGAAATAACATTGATTTGATACTTTCGACAAAATGTAAGAGGCAGATTGCAAATCTTTCGCGATATATTTATTTCGAAGAAATGTAAAATTATAATTATGTGTTATAAATTAGAATGTGTGTTGCAAAATCGGTATTAAGTATTTATGATGAAAAATATACTAAAAATTCTAATTGCAAATCATTTATAAATATAAAAAAAACGCGAAGTAAATTCTAAATATTACGAAGAACTTAGAACATATAACAGCATCGAATGTAAATACATCAATAGTTGATTATAATTATAACAAAGAAGAATTATTTACTAAATTTAAACGCTCTTTTATCGCTGAATCAATTATTAAACATCAGCATTTATAATGTAAACGCTCTCGTTAACAACGTCAGTTGTAGAACAATTATTCTGTGAAACTACATCTTCCTTCGTGAGAGGAAGCTTCCAACACTTCGATGTTCACAATTAAATCATTTAATAAATCAAGATCCACATTAAGCGCTATTCATTTTATTAAATACATTAAAATTTGCTATATAAAACGTAATTTTCATATATGAGAAATATACGTCCTGACATAAAATATTTTATTAATGTAAAATCGCGTGTGTTATAATATTTATGAACTATTTCCATCGCGCGGCTGAGAAATTATTGTAGCGATATTAAGAGGAGCGTATGTCGGAGTCAATCGTGGCGGAATATACCGATAGATTTTCACGGTATTCGTCCGTAAGCGCTTTACATTTTCGCAGAATACGCTCTAATGACCAGAGGCGCTCGGAGCATAAAGTCCGAGATAGGCTTTGCGAGCAGTTTCTGATTGAATAGTAAACTGAGACTCATACGCTCGCATTAGCGTACAGAGAATAATCCCCCAGACGCAGCTGCCAACGTCTATATGCCGCGCTCCCTTTCAGTCACTATCTGCGTAGCAATATTGCGAGCAGCCAATTACCGTGGGGCAACGGACGTCAATTATAACGACTCGCTCGCAACAGGGTAGCTAAGTCGAAATGCAAATACGACAGAGTAGGTAAGCAAATCGAATACAAAAGAAAACTCGGTATTCGGCCGCGCGATTACATGCTTTTTGGAAAAATATTTTGTTTATGTAAATTTATATGTAGAAAATAATGTAGAAGAGTGGTAGAAATAATGGCTAGGATTGATTCTTAATATTCCGCATACCATCATTATATTCGTTTACGCAGAGTATAAGATTGAATGTAGTTGTAGGATTCAATCTGAATTCGGAGTCGACTGTCGTCTAGCATAATTTTGACCGATATGTCATCGTAATCTCGTTCACAATTAGTTCAAATAAAATTTACCTCGTCAAACTAGGATTACTCGTCGATACGAAATACAATATATCTGGCAGTTAGTTTATGATTTAATTTTTCAGTTAAAGAGAAATTGATTCCAAATTTATCGAGGCACGTTCGCATACACGAATTGGCTACATTTTAATTTAGCCTTTTAAACGGGCTAAATTTGGAGTGCCCAGTACAAACGTTTGATATGCTACATGTTTGCTGAAATTATATTTGAAACGTGGTTTATGCACAAGTCTTTTCCTATCGTGAAGCGCATGGATTTGCGGCATGTGAATTCAAGCGTAGCGAGCATGTTTGCAAAAGGGAAAGCTTATATTCGCTTAATTTCAGCCGTATTTGCGTTAATAAAGTTTCGTTATTACGCTGTTCCTGTTTATTCCGTTTTGAAGGGAGTCGAACGCATGCTCGAAGGATAATTCGTCAGGTAATTCCTCGAACGTGCTGCAGGCGATGCATCGTTGGTACGTCGCGCGCGTGCTAGCATTATTCCTAATATCCTGCGCTGTCCTTTGACATAATATTTGGGAAATTGTGTTCCCTTTAAATTTCGCGCATAATAATTCCAGCAATTTTTGTGATCTGAATGAAATTAAAAGGTCGTATATTTTCGAAAGTACACTTTATATAAAACGCTTGTCTGTCCGGTAATAAATTAATTAAAATATTTCAGTCTGATTATAGAGCACATTAAATTTAATTGCATTAATGACATCAAAAACTAAATGAGAAAAATTGCCTCGGTCGAAAATAACTGTTCAGTATATCATATACCACGTTTCGCTTATTTATTTCGTAGATATATTAATAAGAAAAACACTAGAAAATTGAATAAAGAGATTCTCGAAAACGGGTATTTATGCCGTGCTTTCAAAAGTAGCCGGAAACAACGAATTTCTGACGTCGTAGTCAATTTTCCCCGAGTTTCCTCGAAAGTTGCTTCTGAAGGAGCTCAGGCTCACTCGCGAATTCGGCTTGCTTCGAATGAAAGTTACCGGCTTCATTTTGCAAGTTAGAGAATCCGGTTACTCATTGTAAATGCGTCGAAATTTAATGTAAGCGATGTTCACCATTTCTCGGGACAAGTTGTTAACGGTGCTCGAACGTGGTATAAAGTACGAGACATTAATGATTATCGTTTAAAAGAGCGCAGTAAATTACTACTATTACTAATTAATAGACCACATTGGTATCGCTAATTAATATTGGGTATTTTTAAATAAATTTTTATCACAGATATGAATTTTCAATTAAAAACCAGAATATTACTATTAAAAGAGATTTTGTAGAAAAATATATATTCGTGTTTTTGTGGTCACATAAACACCGTAACGATATCCACTGTGTAAACACTAGCGTTTTCATGCGACGCGAGGTGTCAAACGTTTTGAACATACCCTACAGTCCGACGTAGTTCCAGATGTAATAAAAGAAAGCGCTTCTTCCCCTCGCCACGTCGCATAATCTAGCAAAAACTGCCACTTCGAACGAGAAAGCGTTCTTAGCGGAATGAGACTCTGGAATTCGGTCGCGGAAACGAGTTTCGCTCAAAAGGGCTCGCCAAATGTTTGCCAGTTCGTGCCGCTCGAGAAGAACGACTGTGTTTCACCGGGCTACCTTAAATCGAAGGCATCTTTTTACCGTTGACGCTATCCGTCGTCTACAGGAATCTCAATAATTTCTCGTAGACTGGCGACGTCTCGGCCGCGCGGTTGTCGCAGCCAGCGAGCGAGAGAGCGAGTACGCGTCTTTGAGCGCCCGGGCTCTTTCGCCCGCGGTCGCACCCGCGCACCGTCGGTGGAGGAAAGCGACTTTGCCCGCAGTGTAAACAACCGGGCGCAATTTCCCGTCGTTCCCTGAAAGGCGTCGGAAAGAAGGCTCGCGAAGAAAAACGGATGGCCCCTGTCGCGAAGAAATTCATAGTCAGAGTGGGAATGTCGGTCTCCTCTGTTATTTAAAGCGAAGTATCATTCTCTCGCGTAAAGATTTCCTGCAGCTCTCTCGTTCGTTCCGCCGAATGAAGAGGAAGAGTCAATCCTGTCAGTCCGTTTTACTCGACGGAGGCAGGCGTTCTCTTCTGTGATCTTCGTCATGTAACTGACACGTGAAAGTTCAGGTTACGTTGTATTTGTCGTCTCGCATTCGTGTTTATTTTCTCAGTCACAACGCAAACAAAATATCGCGAAGAATGTTTAATCGGGGAATTTATTAAACGTTAATCATGTATATCAATCATATTCCCCCTTTTATAAGATATAATCATTTTGAATTGTTTTCTTTTATTAATTCTCTTCAGTGTTAATATTGATAAATAAGGGAAAGCAAAGCAAAAATAATCCAACTGAGATAATGTATTCGATTAATATTTATCAAACGTACTAATTATTCTGCAAACGTACAATAATAGATTATCTATGTAATCGAGTGAAGGAAGGTTGGGTCGTGTGTCAAAGCGTCCTTCTGGATCGATATCTCATTAGCGATCCCGTTCCTATTATATTTTTTTATCCGACCTCTTGCTGTACGAGTATATATATATATATATTCGGTGCTATCGGACAGCGGGTCGCCAGCTAGACGATCGAGACAATCGCGATCGGTGACGTTAATCCATTAAGCTCCCCTAGTCCGACTTTCATTAAATTTTCCGTGTCAGCCTGCAGTAGTAATTAGCGGTAATTACGCACTGAGTCGCGGTATCGATCAACAGTTAATTAAGTTGAGGAACTTCGGGCGAAAGCTTCGCGAGAGAGAATTGAGCCGTGAAACGGGAGCTTTTAACGCCTCCTTAAAACCCGTGTGGGACATCCTCGACCGACCTATCCAAAGATCCCGTAGCACCCTCCAGTCTCCTCCTCCTCCTCCTCTCCCCGTGTTCGCTCCATAATCTTTCACGGTTAAGACGTGAAGAAGAGGGTCCAATATCGTGATAGTAGCGAGGTGCTAGGTCGATTTCCGACCTCGTCTTAAGCTTATCGCTCGTTATCCCTACAACTGCCGACACTTTGCATAATAAAACACTACGTATGCCGAACTGCCGCGGTAATTCCGGTGACCCGAATTATGAGGAACAATGAGATCGCTTCAATTATCCGGCAGGCTCGTTCATCCCCATCTGCGTTTTGTTACGCGCTTCTCTTATCCTTCTCTTATATCCCTTTTTACGCTGTACTTGAGAGAAAGAGAGAGAGAGAGAGAGAGAGAGAGAGTGAGAGAGAGCTCTCGCTCTCGTATATACAGGAAATATAACTTTTCGCCCCGTTAGATAAAACGCTTTATCGTTTGGGCTGGATATTATTCGGAGTAATTTTCTCTCGGTTGTTTAAGTACCCTATCTCTGTAAAAACGTCGGAATATTTTAACGATCGGCTGCAAACTCGCTAAATTGCCAAACGCACGTCGAGGACCTTAGGGTCCAAGATTGTGTCAGTTGGCGCGACTGTTCGCGGGGGTAGTTAAATTTATTCCTCGCGTCTCGCGCGCAGCCGTCCTCCCGTCTCTCGTAATTATTAATGAAGAAGATGAAAATGCACAAATGCCTTTCTAACGTATTGCATCTCGCGTCTGAAGCGATACAAATGAACCAGACTTGAAACTTGTCAGCTCGAGGATAGCGATGATGTATATGGAATGTGAACAATGGCGTTCTTGCACTTCAATAATAACTACATACAGAATGCACACGTATGAAGCGGCTCATGCGCTTTCGCTGCATATGCGGCGAATACGCAGGATGCACGTATACGCGTCCCCCTCTTCGAGATCATCCGAGCGAGATGAGCACTCTCAGTTATTACAAGTAGAACAATGATCTTAGCCGGGGTACGACGCGGCATACTTAATAGCCCAGGCTGCGAGGTGCAGCGAGACAAGAAAGGGGCGGAAAACTCGTCTCCTTTTGCCATTCGCGATAAGCAGCTACGGCTGAATCCGCGCATTTGATAGAAAGCGCTCATCTGTGAGAAGATTTAAGTCTTGTTCGTGAGTGAAATTGCCGATAATCTTCTAATCAATTATTCGTGATATTAGTCGGTAAAGAAATTTGTATGTTAATAATCGTGATATTGATCAGGATCGCACGTTTCTTAAATTAACACGCGGTGCCGTCTTGAGATTCTAGAAATAATTTTGTACGAAGGCACTTTTCTGAAATTGTCGGTCACAAAGATAAGTCACAAATAATCATTTGGAATAACTGATTCGTGTAAAGTATATTTATTCGCACATTTAAAAGTTTAATTCGTCGTTTGTTTTTAAGTGTATTGCCGTGCTCTGTAAATCGTGCAAGTTTCGATATTTTTATCGAATGTCTCTCAGAATAAAAAGATTACGCACTTCGATCTTTCGTAATATTGCAGAGCGGGGGCACGCGTTGATGGCGATGGAACTTTTTGAATCTGCTCTGAATTATCACTGTCCATTCTAGACAGCACGTTTCCGTTATTGCTATCCTTCCTCCTCCCGCCGAGCTTTTTAACGCATTGGACGGACAACTCAGACGCTTAAATTGCTTCGTTAAATCGGCGAAGGCGCCGTCGTGTTCCCTCTTCGTCTTGCCTGTTCTGTCGTTTCTCTCCCGTCCACCTCAACGATCGTCGTCAGCGCGGCGTCGCCCTTGTCGAAGAAGCGTTCGGATAAAGGAAAGCATGAATAATGTAATCCGTATAATATCAGACGGGGGAGGAAGGCTTGACATAACCAGATATAACACGAGGGTGCATCCTTCGTGGGTTAATAAACGGGAAGGAGACCTCGCGACAGACCTCGGGCATTTTCTCGCTTGGTTGGACTCACGCCAGATGATGACTTCCTTTTTTCCTCGCATTACTCTCGCGGTTTTATTGCTGCAAATTAAGCGATTTTTAATATCAACGCTTTTCGCAATTGCAATATAATTAAGACATTAAAAGCACGTTCCGACTCGTATGGATGTTAATTCCAGATAAGAAATCGATTGTACCGATAGTTTCATTAATTTTAAATCGTACTTTTCAAGATTTAAGTTCCAAATCTTTTTTAAGTTTTAAATTTAAATTCAAAGTTTTAGAAATGAAACTTAAATTTCAAACAGTTTTTAATTTTTAATTATTTTTAACTTCTCTTGCGCATTCTTTTTCTCTTCCGGATGGGGAATTCTTCTTAAATGGCGTCAACCTGTGCTGTACTTATTGAGGTATTTATTGAGAGATTTAATGTTGCATCCGTCTTTTAAATATTTTCAATCTGCCCGTCTGAGTATGTCTCGAGTTCTGCATAGCTCGGACGACTTAAACTTCGTCGATAGCAGTGTTCGGATATACAACCGACATTAATCCTACCACAAAAGACTGCGACTGCGTCAGCAACTCTCGCATAATCTGCGATCCTCAGCGCTTGGCGCCCTCGTCGTCGTCGTTCTCGTCTCGTGTCGTCAAGTGTGTACATAGAGTAGAGGTGCAGAATAGCATCGAATCCGCTCTTCGTGTTCTTCGCTGCAGACGGGAGAAATTGCTCGCATCCGATGCCGTTCGAATCTCTCCCACGCGATGCGGTTTGTGGTGCTCATTACGTGATACGCATTGAGAGCGATAAATACTGCGTTATAGACGCATTAATCGCGACTGATTAAAGCGGAATGTCCGCACTTTAACGTTTGATTTGATTCGGCCATAGAGTAACTGCGGAAGGACATACGCATTTAACAAATTTCATTACACGTGACGACGATAAATATGAAGGAATATAAGTATGTGACGTTATGTAACGTGAGTGATACGATTGTAGTTTTGGGGCAAGTGTTAAAAATTAGAACGGACACGGAGAAACAATCAGTGAAGATCGCTTAGCAATCAACATATTATAAAGTTATGTGCTAACATCTTGTATTTATTTATATCATGTCCTGTGAAAAGAGCTTATTCTCTTATTTTTGAACCTGCATTTTCGCTCCCAGAGTTTAATAAGAGCTATAAGAGTCTCTGTTGATGAATTGTTAGTGCTGTTTTGTAGGATTGAATTTGGTGCAAATGTATTTTTGGGCTATGTTTTGAAGCTATGGAATAGCGTACAACACAACATGAGGGGAATGTAGGTAAAATTATTGAGTTCAAACACTTGTATAACTATTTGCTTAACAATTATTAGTATGAAAATTGTACAAATTACTAGCTATAATTCTTGGTTAGGTTAGGTGAAAGTTTAACTACTTAGTAGATATTATTCTTGCTTTTTTATATTTATTTCTTTCTCTGTGATTTTATATTTTCTCGCATTACATTAGTATTGCTTCACTTTTTTATGTAATTATATCTACAATACTGCGCTTAAAGGGACATGTCCCGGAGCGCGGGATAAATAAAATTTTAATGATAATAATAAAATGTTGATTTCAGAATATTAAGACAAATCTTTGCAGTCTACTGTACAAACAGTGGCAGTTTACTTGAGAGCAACTTGTTACAGTATCGACCGATGAAATTATCACTAAATATCCCGTTTCCTTCGATATACGCTTCCAATATACGTTCCACTTCTCGAAAGACCGCCGTGCGAATCCACTGTACTCCGCAACCCCGTAACTTTTATCATCGTAATGAACTGCGCTCCGATACAGCGACACCGGATTACGCCGTGCGCATTCGTGTCGGGCCATTATTCAGCCATAGTAATGCGGCGCGGAAATCCTCTTTTCCGGGTAGGCTGTGCGCGATCGATCGATACTTGATGATCGCAAGCGCGAACGCGCGAGGTGATAGCGGNGGGGGGGGGGGGGGGGGGGGGGGGGGGGGTGGAAGATTACGCTAAACCGCGGGGTGTTATGAACCACGTAAGACGACTCGCGCGCAATTCGGGACAATTTCGGGTTTAGTGGTTTCTGCTATTTGCACGGGAAATTGCGCCTGCTGATGTCACATCCGTTAACCCGCCTCTCCGCGGAGCGCCCAATTGTTCGGCTCGCAGCCGCGGGTCGATCATGGATATAGCGCGCGACCATGGTGCTCTCGTATTCGCGACTCGGTCTGGGAAATCTGTTCCCTATATCTCTCTTCTCTCTCTCGAATACTCCCGAGTAAGGTCAGCCACTTGACACGGTTCCACGCTGGCGGCCCCTTATCTGAAGAATGACCGCTCTTGTTTTCCTGGATCCTCTATAGATCACGCTCAGATGTTTTCTGATCGATCCGTAGCTCAAATGAAAGATCTCTCTCGCTCTCCTTCTTCGATATTAGGCACCGTGGCGTACCGGGTATACGATAGGAAATAGTTCGCTGTAATTCCTTCATGTCGCGTTTCCGTGCTCAAGAGGGAAGAAAGTCCGTTAATATTTCCTGCTGGAGAAATCACGCGACGAATTGTTTTCTCTTTCTTATCGTTAATACTGCCGACTGATGAACGTTAAACGTACGAGATATAATCGCGATTATTAATTAAACTGTCAGTTTCTCACAAGGGAGACATACATTCAGCGTTCGAAAGCATTATGCCGCTCGTCAATTTCTACGTTTTGCCGGCATTCGGCGGCATCGCCGTCAAAAAGCAATTCTTCTTGCTTTCATTCATCATTCCCTTCAATCAGTGGGAGATTTCGCGCTCTCGCTCCCCAAGATTGATGCCGCGAAAATGACGTTACGAAAACAACGCGTTAGCAACAAGTACCGGCGTCTAATCACGTTGCGCATCTGGATCTAATCGGGAAGTGTGATTAGTGCCGAATCGTTTTGTTACTTGCATTTTTTATCGTTTTCACGATATTACGCGTCGCGCCACCAGGACATCGGGGGTAAAACCAATTCAATTAACTCGTCCACTTCGACGTCGCACGCGCACAGAGGTATCAGAGCGGCTCTTTCGGAAAGCCGTCGTCCCCGTCTTCGTCCTCGTCTACGACTGCCGGGTCTACGCTTTGGCGACCAAGTACACGTCGTCACCAAATGGAATAATAAATCACTCTCTTAACGGCGGAATATCGCGCAGACGGTCGAGATTTTATGCAACCAGTCTGCAGAATGCATATACTCGGATGCATTAATAGCAATCTCGTTGCATTCATATCCAGCTGACTTAATGGGACGTACGGAGAGGGAAGAGAGAGAGAGAGAGAGAGAGGGAGGGATAGAGAAGGAAATAGGAGATTGAGAGGGAAAATAACGGTGAGAGAGGAGAGTAGATAGGGAATAAAAGCGAGAGAAAGAGCAAACTATGAACAAGCTTGAGCGTAGAGAGAAAGAGAGAGAGAGAGAGAGAGAGAGAAAGTGCAGAGGCGGTAAAGGGTAGAAGTACGAGAACGAGAGAGAGAGAGAGAGAGATGAGGAGGATGGCGACGTCGAGGGTGCGAAGCGTGGAAGGAACAGGGACAGAGAGAGAATTCAATTCCACGGTCGATTATGCAGCCAGTCTGCCGGATTACTGCCGGTACGCGTTTCCGTTTTGCGCCGATGAAGGGATTACCTTGTGTGTATACTACGTCTGTGCGAGTGCATGAGGACGCACGTGCACGCGCAACATCGCCTAACACATGCGTTGCAATGTGATATATACATATACAATTTAATATACATATGTATAAATATAATATAGCGAAATCATATACATGATGAAAGCCAGTTAACAAGCATCGCGATAATTAAATCGAATTATAATGAAGAAATTTTTTAGATGAACCGTCATCAATAAAATTATTTAAACAGGAGTAAATTAAAGAAATAGTCGAGATAGTTATTCAATAAAATTACAAAAAAAGGAAAAATTTGCCAGTAACGTAATGAAGGGAAACAATTTTTGTTTTTTTATCAAATGATCGAATGAATTACGTAAGACATCGCTGAAACTGTGCTGTTTCGTTAACAATCTAACAAGGTAAATTTATATAAACGGAAACAAGCGAAAAAAGGTTGAATACGAAGCAAAGACAATGGACGACTTCAGAGTGTCAAGAAGAACCCGCGCGGTAAGCTGAAGTTTCAAGCGAGCTCTCTCCACCGTGAAAATGGTGACCGCGTTCCAGTCGACGCAATATTTCTAGCCATGGCGAAACCGCGCGGGACATATATTCTCGCTGGAAACGTTTATTAACGCTTTTTCTACTTGTTAATTCCAAGTGGCGAAATTGGAGCGCTCCATTTGCACTGAATCAACGTCACCGTACCGCTCCGGCGATCTTTCCACCGCGAATCAGCGGCGTTCGATGCGATAACTCTTGCGACATTCACCGGCGAACGAAAAATACCGACAAGTCGAAGTCAAGTTCGTTTGCACGCTCGCTTCGTCTAGAGCGTTCTCTCATTTCGACCTGAAATTCTCATCCGCAAACGCGAATCTCTCACCCCCGTGAGTTTTCGTGCGAGTAATAGTTAGAGCAAAACGCGTAACAATCAGTCGCCACGATTTACGACGCGCAATAAACCTTTCGCCGTGATGGTCTCTTATTATAAGCGTCCCCGTTCCAGTGTTTCGGCAGTTTGCGCGATATATCGGAAAAAAATATGTCTACGCGATGGCGAAAAAATACGATTTAAAGGTTTAACAGCGTGAGAGAGCTTGGAGATAGCTGACAACATAATTTTCCAGCCCTCAGTTGGAAAAAACAAAATAAAAGATATCGTCTACGAAATATCAGAGACCAATTTAATCCCAATTTAATCCAGCGACGAGTACTTCGTAATCTTCTTGAAATTGTTACAATCGATTTCAAGCTCACTTATATTTTTCACCGAACGCGAAGCAAGAGGATCTTTGTATGATATTTTCAAGTTGACTCTTTTCTAGGTAAAGAACGTGTTATATTTTTGGACGATGATAACGATCGAAGATTTATCAAATTAGTCAAATATGTTCGTACATTAGTACCGTCTTAAATTAAAAAAAAAATATTTACCGGCTTACTACTTTCTATATCTTTCTCTGTCCTTTTCTCTCTTCTTTCTGTCTCTCTTTAGATACACGTGTGAGCGAACCGTTGCAAAACCAGAACGCCCGCATTTCTCTTCTCTTTTTCCCGCCTTGCACGGCGATAACCGCAGGAGTTATCATTGTCCAACTGGCTAGCGGTTGAAAAAAACTCGGTTTTGTGGGAGAAGGTCGCGAGATTCTATCGGTTTTGCGTGGGTGCAGCTGTTGGGGCCTTTTTTTATTTCTCACTATCGACTCCAGGCATGCTCACATCGTCACTCTCGTTCGGTTCCATAGTCGTAACGCGGACGCACGTGCAATTTAACCGGCAATTAGTACCACGTTTCAATACGTCTCGATTATTACGCGAACGTTGATATTAATTACACTGTAATTAAATTTAATTTATACCGCGTATATAGCGAGATACTAGAGACGCAGAAGTACATGATCCATGTAATACGTTCTGGAGGTAATTAATGCCGGTGTTAACGATGCTTCCGGGCACGAGTACCTTTGCATGTTTAAGTAACGCCAAATGATTTCCATCTCCCGCGCAACTCGACTTTTAATTAATGGACCACCGGCACGTGGGCTTTATTACGATCACGCGCGAGAGAAAGTGTCTGTTTTTGCTCGCGTCGCGCGATGAGAACTTATTTAATCTGCAAATTAAATGCTAACGATAAAAGCTTTCTCATTATTTATATTTAACAACCAGTAATGCAATATTAATACATTTTACTCAACTCTATCTCAGCTCGAAATTAATTTATAAATGCTGATTTATTAACAACTACGTAATCTTTTATCTAATATTGACCCAGTGATACCACGCGTCCGAAATATTGATAAGAACTTTCGATCTCGGTTTAGTTCTCACAAGGATGTCCATATTTATATTTAAAAAATGGTTCTCTTTTAAATTATTTATTTCTTATACTACGTTATGACTAAGAATAATCAGATCTTCGGATACTTCACGTGAACCAGAAGAGCATTCATCCGCGATTAACAATGATTAAATTTCGACGTTTTTCTCAAACGATCAGGAGAAATGTTTTTACCGTCCCAGTACGTTTAATTTTTTCCCGCGAATTAACCCGGAACGATCGAATCGCGAGCAAAAGACATAAAAAACCTTCTATTCATGCGAGTTCGTTGAGATAAAACGATTCGACGATGTCCGTCTATCGTTAACGCTTAAGAGGGTTGCAGGATTTTGCGTTTAAACGTTATGATACGCCGCGAGCTCTGCCGGATATTCTTCCGATCTCTTCCTTCCAAGCTCGAGGAAGAACAAGCAAAAAATTAAATCTATCGGTGGCGATAAATGGAATCCGACCGTCGGAATGGCGCGCTTTATCGCGTCTCCAAAATTTATCGTCGCGGAATGGCTCCAATGGATATCTCTATCGGTTGCGTCGCGGCTGGAAAATACGAATCGACAATTGTTATTATTGGCTGCTTGCGCGTCGCGTGTTGTCAGGACGCTTTATGCTCGCGGGAAGACACTTTTGGCACAAATACGCGCGTTTCCGTTACGACCTTGTGTTATTTAAAGAGTACCGTTGAAACGAGCAGAGATGCACGATCGATTTTTATTTGCCGGTCCATTGGCACACGCGCTTGCAAAAATCCGGTTACATGGACCGAGGTGAAACACTAGTTCCACACTGCTATCTTGTTGTTTCACGTTTTTCCAAAAATGTTCTTTTTATATTTTTTATTAGAATACAGAAAATAGAACGGAAACTTTCGACGACGGCTGAAATAAAAAAATTCAATCTTCAAGAGAGAAAAATGTAGAAATTATTAAAGAGTGAGAAAAATACAGTATATATAGCCCGACTGAATGTTTAATCGTTGCTTTCAGCGATAAGCTTCCATGCCATTTTTAATTATGTAATTACCGTCTAATGGGGTAGTAACCTCCTTCTTACTGTAATCATTGTAAATATCCCGGTATCAAACGAACGACACTTTTACCGTAATTAGCGGAAAGTTTCGCCGGCAAATATTATTCTTCCCTATGGCGTTCACATAAACTTAAGAAAAATTCATTGCAGCGAATGGCAAAAACTTGTTTGCAAGGAAGCTCCTTATCTCTAACGAAGTACCTCTGGGAAAACTTAGCCTGCTAGCGGTATTTGAATTTAGTTCCTCCGAGAGATGCGGAAATTAAAATTAATAGGAACTGTCCTCATTGGTGACCCGAGAAGCGTGCAGAAAAATTTTGACGCTGCCTCGAAGGGCTTAGCATCATAATTATAACACAGTAAATGAAATAAATGTTCACAAAATATATTTCTACGTGATTCTCACGGAGTAACTCTCGTAATATGATTTATATTTCAAGACGTCGCATTGAACAAATTTACAGTCTTGTATTCGAACAAACATCATTTTATTATCAAACACATGTAAAACCACATTTAAGAAAATATCGTGATTCTAGAGAAAGAAATTTAATGGTCTCTTTCATTAATAACATATATTAATCTTGAGTAGACTTTCGTTTGTTTCCGTACACCATCTCGGCAAGAAGCTTAAGGTTTACGGCATAAAAAGAAAAGAAAAGCAAAGAGCTTTCCGCCCGCCTCGGAGGGCATTCGTATGAATAAAAAGTAACAATAATTTTAATTACCCTTAAAGTAAAGTAGCCGCAACCGGCGGTCCGCCGGTAACGAATCTCGCCAAGTTGTTCGTACAAGACGGGGAGGGGTGGTCGCTCGAGCAGATAAAAGTGGTCCCGTTAATAGCACGAGACAATGTAACGCGGGAGGATAATACCAATTAGGCGGCAGGACTAGCCAGTCGGCAGCGCCCTGCTGGATAAGGTTATTTATTTGACGGGTTAATTTATTCCGGATAAAAAGAGCTCAGCCGGCGAAGCACTCTCTTCGCCGGATGCACGGCCTTAAATTAAAACCTCCCTTTCCCCCTTCGCCCCAACCTTCAATACGGCCCCCTGATGCAAGAAACATTGCTTTCGCTATCTCGCGCTCGCTATGTTTCACGAGTGCGCCACGTTAAGCCGCGCTCATGACGTACAGTCTTCCCTGCTTCGACTACTGTCGATAGATTAATTTGAATACTCCGAATCCTTCGGGCACATTTGCGGCTTCCGCAAAGGAAGCGAGTAATGGGCTGGCTGGCTAGCTGGCTGACTGGATGGAATTGTCAATAGGTTCGCGCGATGCATTCTCGGAGCAATTACGAGGTATTGTTCGTTTCGCGCGAAATTAAACGTGTAAAGTAGCCTTCCAGCGGGCTGCGTTATACGTACCGGCCATTGTTAATACAAGTAACGCATCATTGGATCGTGAGATTAGAATATTCACACCGCCATTAATCTCGATCCGTTGTTACGTGCTTTTCGTTAGATTATGCATAGTTAGTCCAAATTGGATATGTTGCGCAAAGTGGGAATATACAAGTGATGTAGATTATGCAACAGTTCCAGTAATAGCAGCCAGATATGTAACGCACAAGAGAAAGAGAGAGAGGGAGGAAGAGGAAGAGAGGGAGAGAGACCATTATCCTCGCAATAGCCTGTACACATAATCGTTATGCATCTCGGTTGAAACGAACGTACCAACAGCATTACCTCGCCAAACCAATCACTGACGAAGCACAGTCCGAGCGCAGAACGAACCGTATCGTTGAGCGAAGCGGCGATAATCACGTCTCGAGGCGAATATCGTCTACGATTCTTCGCTTCTCTCTCCCTATCCGCACGTCTCCGTTTCTTTCCCGTTCACGCGGTCCGTCATTAATACCGAGCGACCGATAACGACATTAGGTACAGAAACATAGAAGTGTTCCTCCTTCCTTCGGTGGTAGTGGGCACTTCGTAACGGAGAAGCCTGAAGAAGGAGGGAGACGAATGGAAGGAGACGGACGTATCGGATGTATCGCGGGACCATGACGTAGAGAGTGAAGGAGAACGCGAGGAGAAGAAGGGGAAGAGGATGGGGAGCCGTATCACACGCGAAGAGGCAGAGACATGTATGTGGCCGTGGCGTGATAGCGTCGCGAAACTCGCCCTGCGGAGCAGGCAATACAAACAGTCCACGTCCGCCCTGTCCGCTTCTAGAGTGTCTCACTCGTTCGTCCACGTCCGTCCCGTTCGTCCGTTTCTCCCCATGGATTTCGCGCGACCTATCCCCCGATGTCACGTCGCGTCGTGGAATAATAAACGCGCGCTATTGTGCACGTAGGTGTGGACCGCGTGGCCGGGCGAGTGACAGCGTGTGTTCGGGCGCCCGGGGAAGTACCCGCATCGTTGACGTCGAGAGCTCGTCGCCTTACGAAGTCTTTAACGGCGACACGTGTTCGTTTTTGTTGCAGGCGGAACGTCGACGGAGCCCGCTGTGAATATCGCGAAGGAGAGAGTGCCACCAAAGGAGAAACAGCCGATAAGCGTTCGACGGTGTCGAAGCACGTGCTGTTAACGAGTTCAAAAGACCCGGTGAGAGTCGCGATGATCATGTAATCGATCGATCTCGCGACGACACGATGTCATGCTGTTGACGTCGCGTCACTTTGGCGATATTTGCTCCGAATCCGGCACTTAGTTCGCGTTGACCTCGTGCGCGCTCCGTGCGAGCGATTTCAGGCGATTCACCCGGCGCAGAAATCGTTCGACGTGTGTTTCAAAGTGTCGCTCGTAATCCGCGTTGTTTTTAACGGAGTTAACGCGCTCTCGGTGCGCACGCCCGCTTGTGTGTGCGTATGTGGGTGTTCGGTGGGTATGTGTCGGTTTACGAACGCGCGTGCAGCCCGATATTCTGTGTGTGACCGACTAAAGTGTCAGCGTGGATACAGCCGACGTCACCTGTTGCTGGCAATTAACGAATGCGTCGTGCTCCGAGGTCGGCTTTATGAAAAGCAAACCGGATCCTTGGAGCGGGTGTTACAATTTACGGTTGAGCCCATCGGTATCCCTGACTTCTGCCTCATGAGACTGCAATCACATGTCGGTGAGTACCTGATAAGAAATTTCACAATACGACCAGTTTGATCCGGGAACGATTATAATCGACAATTCCGCGAGAATTGATCGTTTTCGACCATAAATTCGTAATGAAAGATGCGCTTCATTAGTCAGGGTGCTACTACCAGGAAAAAACCTGGAAAAATCTGGAGTTCTCAGAAAATTTGTTTAAGCTGGGAAAAAGCAGGGATTTCTCGGGGGACTTGATTGAAAATCGAATTTTGAATGGACATTTGTCCATGCCAGATTATCGCGTTGTCCATAGACAAATATTGTGTGTTTGACTGAATTTTGTTTTAATAATATTTTCTTCAATACGAATTATAGAAAAGAAAGAAATAGAGAAATTCAGGATGTTTTTACTTTATTTTTAATTAATTTTAACACACTTTTTGCACAATAAATATATATTCATTTGCAAGATATATTTAAAAATACTTTCATTTTACGTAGAGTTTTTAACAAATTGTCTGGAAAATCAGGGAATTCTCAAGGAATTCTTTTTCGGGTTTGAGTTAGACACCTTGTTAATATAAATGTCAAAAATCACTCAATAGTTTGCATGGGATGAAGCAAGGGGACGATTACACTATATTTAATATTCAGAGCAAGACAAATAACTTTCTTTGGGTTTTTAAAATGCATTATATTATACTTGTCTATGTCTAAATACATTATTTTATTATCTTTATATTTTACACTTATATATCCGACGATATTTAATGTAGATATATATTTTCTAAATGTTATATACGATATAACGATGCCATAAAGCTGCGAAAACTTGCGATATTCTTGCAAATATTTGTGATATTTCATGTCGTAAAATGCAGTTGACACGATAATAACAAATCAGTACATGGCATTCGCACGCAAATAGTCCGAATGCAAATGCCGCGTTGTTATCTAATCGGTTTTGGTTTACGCAAGAGTTTGCGCTCACACTATGCGAGCCGCCGCCACCGCTGCTGCTTTTATCGTGAAAAGCTCTACTTCATTTTCAGCGTATAAATATCTTATTACATGACGTCACATTTTTTGTTCTTTTCTCAAACTTACAAGCGTGCAAAAATATTTATCGAAACCTTAAACTTTACCCGTTACGTCACGCAATGTGACGTCCCGTAAAATGATATTAAAACTCGTGCCAGCAGGAATAACTGTGAAAAAGTTTCTCAATGAATAAAGATCACAGTGTCGTCTAATGCCTAAAAAATTAATTCGTTAACTAGCAGCAGTTTTCGTACTCGCGAAATTTCTCCTACTTTCTGATGAACTTTTCCGACTTATGACGTATGTAGCGTAGCTTCACCGCGGCGCGAAATTATTCCAGCCGATGCAATCTCGTTAGGTCGTCGTTTCGGAGCTCCTGAGATCCTACTACATCGCTGTAAGGTTGCCAATATCAACTCAACATACCGTAACGATGCGTGCGGATCAATAAATTTCGGCCTTGCTGGTATCTCTTGTTTGATGTGTTCGTTATACAATTCCGCACCGACCGCTTGCTACAAATCCCTTGACGGGCATTGTAGTTTCCCTAAAAGCACGACGGTTATATGAGCAATCCAGGATGCCGTCTCCCTTCTTTCTCTCTCCCTATACACGTCTCTCTCTCTATCTTTCCTCCACCCTTCTTGTCTTTGTCCCTCCCTCGGTTTCATATTCGCCTTCCCCCCTCGTTTCCATCGAATTACCGTCCGATCGATAACTTTGGCCAGCGTCTCGAAGTGACGGCTTTGAAATTGATTCGTGCTGGCAACCAAGCCGGCAATAGGAGTTTCAAGGAAATGCAAATACGGCCTTGAACTCCACATGATACAACTGGGCTTAGGCCACGTAAGCCTCGTTGGAATGGATGCCAGACGGACTTATAGTCTGACTTAACTCGGCCTTTATGGGTCGAATGCACGCCGTTTTACGTTTATTACGCCTTACCTACTGATCTCAATGTTAACGCCAAGTCGTGGTTGGAACTTGCCCGGAGGTTGAGGGCAGTTCCGCGCCTCCCACGGTCGACGATAAAAAGCTTGCGCGACGAAAGTTCGAGAGAAGGTACGCCAGCCGTCCTCGAACTCGCTCTATAGTCGATCGCGAGTCGCCCCGGTTAGTTTATTCGCGCGACGGCGGCATTACAAACGGCATCGCAGATGTGATCGATGCATCGCCGACGGCTATAAAGCACCGCGACTGCGTTATTATCCACCCTGCGCCAGATTTTACGTTTGTAATGACACGCGGCCACTATCTTTTTTTCAACGGCGGCAGTGGAAATCGGTCGACGATGACGACCGGGGGAATGCAGCGCGCGGCATCGGTGTCGGATAGATACTAGATACGGCAGAGCGCGTCGGTAAACCGATCGATCGACATTTATGGCCCAAATACACGTCGTTTCTCGTTATTAGTTGTGACAGGCGATCTCGATGCCGGGCGAGTTTACACATAATTCCGCGTCATACGTCGCACGGCTCGGATTTATCGGATGTAACGGAGTTTCCATCAGCGGCGGCGGTGCCGAGCACACCGAAAGGGCGCGGCGAGGAGTTCGGGAAAAAAAAGCACTCCGCGTTTACTGCCCACCTAAAACCGGCAGCAGTAAACCGGGCGATAGCCGACTACGGACGCGTTTTATTCGCCCCGGAGTAGCTTTCTTTGTAGCTGCAAATGTAAATGGAAGTGAATGGGCAGGGGACGCGACTTCTCGCGCGCGCGTTAATAAGAAACGACCGCGGTAGCCTTAAGTTTTCTTCGCGTAACGCGACTGGAGTGACATCAAGTAAACGTATATAAATCGAAATGAAAGGAATAAGTTCGAGAATTGATTTTACCGCGTTAATTTGACTCTTTTAAATAGTTCGATTGATTTTTCGCGTCGCTCTGGGGTCAGTATTGCAAGAAAAAACGAGAATCAGTTTTCGAAACTTTGGTTTCATATTGACCCTGCAAATTCCGTTTAATTAAATAGGTTATCGTCTTACTTTGTTGCTACAAGTGATAATTTAACGCCATTCAATCTATGTTGAATTGTCCTTAAAAAAGACTTCAGAATTATTTAATATTGTATTCGAACATTTGATTATCTCAAAATATTCTACCTGCATTTAATCTCTTAAACGCATATAATAAGGACATATTAATTTAATAAAGATTAACAGGCAAATATAATTATTGGATAGGTAAAACAATAAATTTTATTTCCCCGTAATTCCTTTTTTCATTGGCGTTGGAAATATGTATGTAAAATTTATATCTGTATGTCTGGAAACATATGATCTATCACTGACCGTGTTCCGGTATCCTGCATCCTCCCTTCTGGTTTCCCGATTTAGCATCCTGTTCCTGGCTGTTCTGTCGTAGCATTCCGGATACTAGCTCATGGCACTGACATTCACGTAGATACAGCTCGATCGGAGAAACGCGTGTTAATTAACGTGATGCCGATGGAAGCCTAGTCAAATATTTCAAGAGCTGACGGAATATTTTGTGTAAATATAATGTAACACTCTGCTGCGGAAAAGTAAGACGATGCATGAGAAAACCGAACAATGAGCAAAAAGTATTACGTCATCTCTCGTCAATCGCTTACCATCGTGGCCCCGCCACCGAGCGGCCGAGTGATCAAAACAATCAACGCTTTCAAAACATTGCGGACTTTCAAGGCGGTCAAACATATCGTTATGCGCTGCGTAGTTTACCGCGTATTTCTATTACGTTTCGAGCTAGCGAACGACACCGTGGCTACACACGTCAGTGCATTATTTATCACTCCTGTCAGATGATTGAAATATCGTCGACCGTTGAAATATTTAATCAGACTCTCATCGGCACCGCTTTATTTAAAATAGTTATCTTTGATCGAATTGTATCTACATAAATATCAGTGTCAGTGCCACGACGGAGTAGCTAGAATGCTGAATCGAGAAACCAGGAGAAATGGAGGACGCAGAAAACTGAGATACAAGCGATACGTTATATATTTTTAAGGTATGTCACAACATTTATCATTATAAGGCCACCATTTTTAACGGACATTTGACGAACCGACAGTAGGGAAATACACGAGTCGAAATTCAAGTTGGCATTCATAGTTTATCATTATTTAACAAATATATAGCTTCATGAAGTGTCCGATTACTTGTTAGCTTGTACCTGTGTATTTATTATAGTTTCATATAACGAGAAACATTGATGCAAATAAGTGTATGATAGTTTATAATTACGAATTTGTAATTAATTGTGTTCTTAATAATAAATATCCTAAATAATTGACAGTTATAAATACCGGTCTTAAAATCTAATATAAATCTCGTAAATATCGATTTTTATGTCTAATAATGCTTTTCGAACTGCGAAACTGCTTCGATCTTGTTTATGATAGACGTTTTCTTTTTATTTCTGTTTAGTCTTGTTATTGTATATAAAATCTAAATTTAAATCTCTATTGGTAAATACACAGCATTATTGAATATTTATATCTGTTATATTTTTATCTTCATAGCTTCTTATCAGCTCTTTTGCTGACTGAAAGTTTAGAAATAAAAATTTAAAATAAAATATTAAGTGCTGATAGATTAATTATAGAATCAAATATTAAATAATTCTGAAATGAGAATTTTTTAAAATTCTCTATTTAGAGAAAATGACAGTAAGTAATCATTTGTATCATTAAAAGGTAGAAAAATAGCTTGTACAATATTATATCTCGAGATTCTTCATTGGTCATTCTAGTTTGACGGAATTTACAGGATTAATGTAAAATCAACATTTCGATTCGGGAAATTCATAGTAAAGACGAAACGACGTTAGTCAAATTTATTGAAGCACTATAAATGCAAAATTGGAACGATTGATACGGAAGATCCAGATTAACAATATCGTAAGAGGACACATGTTTAGATACGCAATTCGATTCAGTCCGAGGATAACAATCCCTTTCGCATTTCGTACTTATACCTGAGAGCGCGCATCAACGGTATGCTTCATTGCCGGAAGGACACATTAGAACACCGCGTTTCTACAAACAACTGAGACTTAGGACGAATACACACTATAAATCTGAAGTAACTATAAAGCCTCACGCTCTACCGCTGAGGGAGAGTTAAGTGAAGCCGTAAACCCATGAGCCCATGAATCCGTAATCCCATGGTCAGAGTTTATGGTTGGCTCCCACCATATTTACGGCTATCTCCTAAGTGTATTTGTGCAGATTAGAGGCACATAGTTGCCTTCATAAAGTACGTACGATTAACTACGCTTGGGGGACTGATTCGTCCCAGAACTGACATTCGCGTTACCAGGATGCACCGATATTATATTTCGCATAATCTTTTCCCGATAATCTGAAACTCGGACGTAACCTTACGCTAGCGAGTGGATATACGATGAAACGATATTACACGGGAAATTGTTTGGGGATTTTAGAATTTAGTTAGCTTTATTTCAGTCTCATTTTTTTTTTTTTGGTACAGTGAGAATACGCGTATTAACAATAGCGCGTAAATATTCTCGAAGATATTCACGCGATAAACTCGAAATATACAACATGTGCCTCTGTGTGAAATACGAAATCTCGTTAAGGTCACGAATGTATACGTTTCGTTGATTAAACATTCGGATTAGAAGTCTATTTTCTTTTGCGGCGGTACGGCACCACTATCTCATTTTGCCCGGTACAAACACAAATAGCGACACTACACATATCTCGGGGCTTGATTTCGCAAATCTCGTTGTTCTGGAGATCAGTTGCATATGCATTTAATAATTATGGCGCTTGGCACCGGCCGCTTATATCCGCCGCGTTGGAAGTTTAAAGCAACGACCGACCGATAACGTTCCCTCGGAACTACGTAATCTTATTTGAAGCCGGGTGCTCTAATTACCGCGGTTGCTACCTGTGCCACGAAAATATGATTCCGCCGACCATCTCGTGTTTCCATCTCTCCACTGCTTTTATACGCCCGTCCGGCAATTACTCTAATTATTTTTATCTCTTTATTCCTCAAAGATCTTTCTGTTCAAACTTCGCCGACGCGATTCTGTTGTACGTTGCAAAAACGTTCTCTTTATTCACGCGTTAATTACTCATTTATAAACACAAAAACGAATACATCTGCCAATATGAAAAAAAAAGTTCATAGCGGATTTATCTTTGACGTTATGTCGATGACACGTAATGTTGTTCATAAAACTGTCAGTCCTATCTTAATAATTCGGCGATATCGAATTAAGGCCTGGTTTTTCGTTTTCTGGTTAACTTGTGATTTATACTTAAACCGATGACAATGCAAACATTGTGTTTTCCTATATTTATGGTTAATTATTAAACTTTGTAATAATAATTTTTAAAGTTCAGTGATTAATCATGAATAGAAAAGTAGAATTTTTACGTTATCATCATGTTAAGCTTAAACCACAAGTTGATGAGAAGATGAAAAACCGGGCCAGTGATAGTCAAGCTGCTGATTCGCCCGCTAACAGACGAAGAACCACGCGAAGCACGTGCAACGGGCGGAGGCGAACGTATTTTCTTCTCATTATTATAATGCACAGCATTCCTCGTGAATAAGGTCGATATGCGAAGCTTGTTTGGCTACGTGAGTGGTACACATCGCGTTATTTATTCGGGAGCAAGCACGATATAATTATCGCAGTTCAGTAATGCGTTCGGGTAATGACTCGCGCGATTTAATGGAATTATTATTATAACTCGGTGAGCTAGGTCCGTTACCATGAAGGAACGAGGACGAAATAGCGACCTCGAGTAATTCGCGGGCGCGCGCCCGGCCGCGCGATATTACCGCATTTTCGACGATGCTACGTACGCGCACACGAATCCGTAAATAACTTCGACGCGAGCAATGCGGCGAGATTGCGTTGCTTCGAAGGCTTTCTTCCGAAACGTCGCGGCCAGTCGAAGCGCGCAATGATGATCGTTAGTGTCACCGCGGAGACGAACGCCTGACACTCGCTTCACCTGGCGGCGCTCCAGATCTTTGGCCCGCGCGAGCGTCTCAATTATTTTCGACCGCTGTCGCTGGATCCGTTTTGACAACGGCGCGTATATTATGTGCGCGGCCGTGGTGACGCTTCGTTTCTCCGCATGCAGAAGTCACAATGCGCGGCGATCGATAACGGATGGCGTGGTTATGTCAACAGAAACCGCTGTTACAATTGGAACTGCATTCACCGCGTCGTGTATTGCTTCTAATAATAGTTGATGAATAAAATATATATTTTTGATAAATCTCCTTATACACACACATACACACACACACACAAGGATCGGTAACAAAAGATATTACCGCGCGGTATTGTCTTTCAACACGGCGCTGCTACTTTGTTCGAATCGAACTCGCATCCATGTCTGAAATTTTTAAACGCAGTGCACGAGAAGTTACTCGAAGATTTACAAAGAACAGTACCGAGCCTCGTTAATGATGCATAGTGTTTTCCGATAGTTCGTCTATAAACTTACCTCCACGTGGCTTAGCATGTTATGCCCCATCGGGCTCTTCAATTAACCATCATGCTTCTTTTAATATTATAACAAATCGAAGTAGTCTTCCTCGAGCCAGCTTGACGATGTTACGACGACGCGGGAGCCGTCTCTTCTTCCACCGACACCGCTCATAATCATTTAAGCGCAATTGCGAATTAAACGCGCATCAATATTCCGGGCGGCGGGAGGGATCGTCAAATTTGACGTCGATCGTCCGATCGCGCGCGCGCGACACGTACCATCCATTTGGGTTTCCGCGTAATCTTTCAGACAGGCCGAAAGGAAGGACGTCGCTTCTCTCTCCTTATTTCCGCGCGCGCACTCGATTCCGCGGATCGATGAGCGTGGAAATGGTATGGCAGCGGGCGACGGCCGCGGGGGTTTCAATACCAGGTAGAAAATGGGCGCGTAATTAATTCAGTGGATACGAATCGATTCCGGTCGGTTCACTATACTCGGTGAACCGCCGAGACACGTTAGGGGGCTTCCGTGCCGCGGCGTGTTGCGTCGTGGAATTTCGTATCGCGCCGGAAACTCGTGCACTTTTTCTAATTGCTGGAGACGATTTAATCGACCGAGCCTCGTAACTTATGAATGGTGTTCGTGCCGTCTGCTCCCCGTTCTTACGGCCGAGAGCTCACGGAGGAGGAGAAGAAGCAGGAGGTAGAAACCCCGCTGCATATAGCCGCCGCCGCTGCATCCTTGGCGCGGCCCGGTGCGCGCGCTCGTGCAGTTTTAAACACATAATTGGCTTTGGCTTAAATACCATTTCGTCCGCCACCGTAAATACAAGATCGGTGGATATATTTTACGAAAGGTCAGTCCGGTCTTCGATATGTATGTTCTTCGTAACGCGACGATAAAAGAAATATCGGCCGCCGCTTATCTCGTGAGGAACTCCGACGATTCTCTCTCTCTCTCTCTCTCTCACGCGCAGTAGCGAGCTTGTTACTTGGCGGTATTGCGACGAAGAGATCAAGGTTAACGTTCTTGCAGTTGCATAATTTACCGCGGTTTTGCCTAATCATGGACACGTGGATTACGAATGTAAGTAACAGCGTTCTACCGAACGAGTGACCCGTCAGGTTTAGAAATATTCGTAAAAAAAACTTCGTTGCGAAAACGCAGAGTAAACGTCCGAAATTAATCACCGAAAACTATCTGTCGCCGAAAGTCGCGTATACTTAAACGGTTGTGCGTCTATCATTTAGTTTAATATTCTTATCGATCAGGAGCCGTCGTTGGTTGAAGCGAATGGATGGTGGCTCGATCGATCGCACGCGAGATCCCACGATTGTGTATGCTTAATCCGGATATAAATACGAGATTATTCCAGTGATTAGCGCTCGGGTGTCTGTAACGGCGGCCGATTCGCTGTGTAGCCGCGCGCTCAACTCGCGTGCATAATTAATGCCGCTCGAGCGCGAGAGTACGTTCTCGCTCGCAGCGTGATCAACTTGTCCATATCTAAGGATAATCTCAGAGCACTCGAAGGAGTAATGGACGAGGCAATGATCGTACTTGACCTTATCGGGTCAAGCTGCGCGATATTGCCGCCGACCTCCGGAGTAACGTTTTAAATTATGGATTGCGTCCGTAGGCTACTATACATGTGTTTTCCCGCATTTGTAATGTTGCTCGCGTCGCGAACTGATAAAACCATCGGGAATTGTTGAAGGAGGAATAGAGAGAAAACGATACAATTGTGCAATGTCGCGAACACTTTGCCCGCTGACATCATTTTGTCACTTCTGATTATCATTTTGTAACATCGTGTTCTAACGACAGGTTCGCTCATTCAATTTATTTTCTGCGTAGCGAATATTTCGAGAAAAAGAGAGAGAGAGAGAGAGAAAACTCTATTACTTGCTGCAACTTTCCGATCTTCCACATTAAGTGTTTTCAAATCTAATCGATTTATTCGTCGTAACAACCGACACGACTCGACGGTAATTTCGCATCGCAACGGCCTTGAGCGCTTTAATTCGCATAACGAATACCGGATTGGCCGATAAAGCCGGATCGTACTTGCGGAGCGTACGATAAAGAAGTAGATTAACGATCCCGTTTCTTTATACGACGCCGGAGTTTCAGATGATTACGGGAAGCCTAGGATGTTGGGTAACACGGAGGCTCGACGATATCGTGAGTCACGGTAACGATAACTGCACGGATGCCGGCACGACGAGAGCGCCGTATTGAATTGCAATCTTCAGAAATGGCGTTTCGGCGCACCGGTGCGCGCTACCGTAACAAGATTAGCGAGTTTCAAGCAGCTAAACGTTACCGTATTCTCCTTTCGACGCGATCCCTCGTGTAAATTCCATGTAAAATCGAACATGAGCATTTTGCATTGTTCACCGTTCTACAAAAGCGTCGTAATGTGGCCTGCGCGAGCCATCTTATTTACCCGTGAATTTGTATATCAGTCTGAAAATCGGAAATCATTCTACGCGAAACAAATATCGTCAAATTGTCACGTAGTCGCTCACTTCTGCTTTCGTATATAAAAGTTGGACATCTAATGGAGCTTTATCTTTTTATTATTTCCACAGAATTTTTACGCGGTATTACATTTCCCGTGCTCTCCTTTTTATCACCGACAAATTTAATATCTAGAAATATGTAATAATCCGGAAATTTTCTCTCCGCACTCGTACTTTCGTAATAATGACTTATACATATGACAAGCTACGCGTATTTCCCATCCGCACACCAGTGAAGAAAAAATTTTCTAGTAAAAATATAATTCTATCTACACCTTTATTACATCGACTATACCTTCATTAGATTTATGGCGAATGCATAACGTCTGCCGGAAGATCCGGTTCTCGTAAGTCTCTCACGGACTATACATTATCGATGAATGTAGAGGAAACTATTGGAATTCGCGCAATTGTTCAATTTATGGCGAAGTGATCCTTAAGCCGACAAAAAGCCGGCTGAAAGAGGTCGCGATATTAATATTCCTGGAAACGCGATTGGTTCGATTTAATCTCGACGAAACTGGAACAGTGACCATATCGATCTTGCGGGATCGATGCGCATACGTTATGCATTGACGTTGACACGCCGTGTCAATCCATTCGGCGGGCACTTTGATATGTCACGGTAGGTCGTTATTGATTATTAAATTCTCCGACCATATGTACTTCATTTTTTTCTGAATATTCTACATTGTTTGTTATTTCTGTGTAACAAACAAGCGTGCTCTGTGACGCGAGCGTTTCGCATTTCGGATTATAAGGAATTGTGTGGGTGCAGGTATTCGCTACGACTAATAATAGCAATAATAATCATAACGCTAATAATAAGAGTAGTAATAACAGAGTAATAATAATAACAACGGTAATAATAGCAATGTCAATCAACAATAGCAACAATAGCTGCAGTAGTCGCGGTCGCAGCTGTTAACGGTGATTGCTTGTTTGTTAATAGACGGCAAGTAATAGAATTTAATAGTTCGTATCGCGGGAACGTTGGGAAATCGTTCGATGGTTTGTTAGCTGCGCATGACTATATGGAATTGCGTTCGCGAATGCAATATGCGGTGTCCACGAATGCGCATACGACACACACGGGGAGCGAACGTAGGCTCGCTTTGTAATTAGTTTAGACAGAGGTGTTGGTCGGAGATCGCGTGACGTGTTGCTCGCACGTTTTAATTGTTAGGGTGGCTCCAGCATTTAGGCAAGTCTTGATAAGTAGGCGGGTCAGGGTAGGGCGCGATAACGAACTGCAGGGGTCCCTTCGGTGTGAAACACCCGCTCTCTCGGATATTCCGCATCGATGCACGTCAGGTGCGTCGAAGACGTTCATGCCGATGCATAAAGTCCACGCAATTGGCTTATCGATCGAATTCGATGAAATTTGCATGAGCGGGTTGATTTAGATTGTCTTGGTAATGGTGCAATCGCTGTTAACATCAGTTTACATCTCGCATAAGTTAACGAGTTTGACAATGCGAAGTGCATCCTTCTCCGCGTGGCAGATATCTCTCTGACGCAATCTTCGAATAATTGCGTCCACATATGGTACGTGGACGAGCGTAATGTGTCATCTATAGATTTATTGATTGCGCGTACAAGTCGGTTAATATCACAAATGTATCGATTTCCATTTATTGGACATCTAATTTTTCTGCTAATTATTTTGTGTCGTTGATGCGTCGTGCAAAAATATTGCTTCAATTACGAAATGTAATTAGTGAGGAATCTCATAAATTCATAAATGACACATAAAGTGGGAAACATGAGAAGACCCATTTCATAAAACCCGACCCGGAACTCGCCGTGTTCGCAGCGTCGAACAACGATCGAGCAAGTTTCATTATTTACGCGATGCGTGAGTAGGTAGGCAGGCAGGAAAAATTTATTTTCCTACCTTTCGAGTGACACTACCGACGGCATCGCTCCGGGCAGGATTCCGCCACCTGATTGGCGTTTTTAATTTTCCATTCATCCGGGTGTAGCATAGCCCGCGGGGCATCCGACGTTTTACGTGCAAATCCAACGGTGCACTCGCGCGCGAGTTGCTCCGATTGTGTTGGCGCGCGCTTAAACAGTCAGTATCTCCATAGTACATCCTGTAACCTACGTGGTAGCCTGTCCTTTCGAATAGGTACATCGATTGTTTCATGCGCGAACGATGATGAACCCAATTCCGGATTTCGTCGGACGTAACTTTACTCGAGTAGATGTATCCACGAAATTCACAATAATCACTTTTACGCGATTGTAGTTTTTCCGTGGCGGCTCTCATCTATATTTTCCTTATCTGCCACCGACGCATCGTCGATATCATTTCGGGAGAATTTCAATGAAGACAAATCTATTTTACAATGTAATTTCGGCAAGAGTCTATTATCGCTAAATGCGATTCCTTCGTTACTGTATCATCACTTCATGATGATAGGATTATGAAAGAATAAATGGGGACTTCATTAAATATAACGAAATTTCCATTTGCTCGGAACTCGATGTCAGTCAAATGTGAGTTATATTCAACGGGGAAGTGACGAATCGTATTTATATGTTACCAAACACAATCATTGCAATATTCATCAAGTAATAACATACGTATTTGTAAAGCAACATTTGTTTACGATATTATTATTGTTAATCACCTCATTGTGTAATATTATTAGTACTATTAACACTTTCAATTATTGCGTTAGGTTTTGCTTTCATTATATCTATTTTTAACTAACTTGTCGAAGCAATATTCGCTCTTATATTTATATTAACTTCCCGCGACTTTTGTTCCCGCGTTGTTTGAGATCTCTGATCCATTCTAAAGGCAGACGCCTCGAGGCGCGACGAGGATGAAAATTTGAGCACTCGACGACACGTCTCGCTAATCTCGTTTACGTCACGCAACGTTGCAGACGGATATCACGGCCGTGACGTTGTTGAAGTCTATAGCATGTCGAGATGTACGTCATTGTCCTCACGTCACTTTCTCCGTCTAGTGTAAGTAACGCCATACCGGGATGTAACGATTTTTACATTCTTTATACCATATTGCGGAGTTACTTTATCGCCGCGTTCACCGTAAAACTCCAAAGGCGTCAATTCCCAAGCAGATGCTGCGCGATTTTGCGGGAAAAAGTGAAAGCGTGCTGTATCGCCTAACGTCACTTTCTCCATCCGCTATAAATAATGCAAACACCCTTCTTAAGAGCTGTTCTTATTTATTGTATCGCCATACTATTGCGAATCTTGGAAAGAAACTACAACTTGGAAAGCTAGCTCTTGAAGGAAATAAATATTATTGAATAAGCTTAATATAAATTCCAAGTTCAGAAAATCGTTACACATTTGTTTAAATGGACAATACTTTTTTTAATTCTACCCGAAAGAATATTTTCTACAACAAAACTGAGAGACCACCTCTTTTCTTATTAATCTTGTCCCTAGAATCGAAAAGTAAGCAGTTTTCGAACAATTCCGCAATTCAGCGGAACGTTCGCGCGAAACGAGTGCTCCCGGGGAGCAAGGAAATTAATTGGCAATCGCTTTAAGGCAGTCGCAGGCTCTCGAACGCTCTCGCGAATGCCGTTACGGAGATTGTTCTCGTCGAGCGTCGCGAGAGAGATCAGCCCTGCCTTCGACGCGCGAGTACCGCGAGCGTCGCCTCGCGTCGTATCGCACGGGAAGATGAAAACCCGGAATAGTCGGGGCCCTCGACGTCGGGAATCTCGTCGTCTGCATGGCGACGGTGGTGGCGCTCGAGAAATACGTCGTTGCCTAATGCCACGACTTCCACGAAGCGTGGGTAATACGTATTGTGGGCCGCAGTCGTGTCGTGATTTTCACCGTACAGACGCGCCGGTGTTCCCGGGGGCGGTCACGTCTTGCGCGAGATTCAATTTGCCGCTAACCTCCGCTCCCCCGTACTCTCCGTTCCGTCCCCTGTCCTCGGCGTCGGCAACCACCAGCTACCACCACCATCGCCGCCACCACCACCACTATCACCCCCGCCACCATCACCACCATCGCCACCCTCGAGGTCTCCTGCTCTAACGCGCGTCTCTTTTGCTGTTCGCTTCGTCCTCCACCTACACCTCTACCTCTGACGGTCTCGGTCGGCCACCTCAAGTCGGTGAGGTAGTATAAACGATCGTAGCAGAGGGCGGGCGAACGGATTCCTGTTGAGCCGCCGTGACGCTGATCCGAGATTTCTATAGGGAAGTCAAAAATTCATCGTCGTTCACCCACCCACCGCCGGCACGTGGCACCGCGCCGGGATTGCGGCACGCTGGGTCGAGCCTCTCGAGGATCCTCTCCCACACGTGACTGCTCCCGTTGCCCTTTCACGCGCGCGGAAAAGAGAAAGAGTTTTCCTCGATCAGTGAAAATAAGTTTACGTGCCGTGATAATGTTCAACGACGTTCGAACTCGTAGACACCCGCTGGCAGCTGCTGAAGTTCGCAGGTGAAACAAGAGAAACGGAAAAAAGAAAATAGGAAGGGAATCTTTTTCAAACGGATCAAATAATTCTCGCTCCGAGAGCGAGCGAATATATTGTTTTACAATTTTCGCGCCGAAACACTTCAATTTGCCCGTCGTGCTTCCCACCTGATTGCGATGTGTCCTTTTTGCAAGATTTTGAAGATTAGTTTGATACGGCTCTCCGTTTTATTTTGCGGCCAGCGTCCCGTAAATTCCATATCGGATGAGTAAATTGGATTGCGGTGGCCGGCGCTTCCTGATCTTCTATGTTCTAAATTGGCAAATACTCGCGTGTGTTTGTTCGGTTACACGGGATATTTCTTCCGCGGTTTACTCGCGCGCAACGTCATAAGCGTGATTACTTGTAAAAGCATTAAAAAAATATTTGCGGGTAAATAGAGGTCGTTAATAAAAGTAAACTCCGTGTATCAAATCGATCGCCGAAACGGATTGCAACGAATCGAACGTACTACGTCAAACGTATTGATCAATCTCGGCCGTAGGCCAGTATACATACGGACGTCGCTAATCGATTCTCTAACATGTTTCGATTGCTACCAATATTAACTGTCTACGGTTCAAGATCAAAGCTAAATTTATGTCTCTCTATATCAATTCTAGGTCTTGCTGTCTGACGATCTCTTCTAAATGAATAACGCGAGCTGCAATATTAACCGGCCTATGTAGGCCGTTTCCACAAAACAAAATGCGAAGTTGTAGATGTAAAATAAACTAATTCGGTAAAGAAAACTTATTGCGCTATGTAGAAAAGATTTCGGATATCACCTGTAAGATGTACGCTAAATGTAACGCCATTGAAAATTCAATGTTTTATTTCGCGTAAGGAAAGCGTTAAATAAAATAGAAGAGAGTTCGGATGCGGGCGAAAGTAGTCGGAGACGTAAGATTCGATTAACATTTTGCGTCTCACTTATTTAATCAATGGTTCCGCCGTTCTAATGCAACGACGCGGGTCGGGTCTTCCTGTGCGCCGGCTTTAAAACAAGACAATACCACTAATGGGTTTAAGCACGGTTTCCTCTAAGCTGGTCAGTCGCCGCCACCGTGCCGACGAGCGTGTTCGATACTCGGTGCAGAAAGGTGCAGAAAATATGAGAAGGAAAGGGAGAGAGAAAGAGAGAGGGCGAGGAGACACGGGCGTGCGCGCAGTCATGCGCGCGCGGAAAAGAAGCGAGAGGTGAAAGTGGAAACCGCCGAAACGGTCAGACGCCGCGTCCGTGCAAGTAGTAAGAGTCCGGATACGCCTCAGACACGCGCTATAACCTCTCACTTTCGAAAGTTGCCGGCTAGGAGCTTCGGTCGACGAGCAAGTGATTACGTTAAAAGCACTTTACACCTATTTTCGCCGCCAACGTTATACTTATGGCGCCGCCGGCGATAAAATACAAAGTAACGCGTTAAACCGAACGCGACTCTCTACCGCCGATCTCGTTGCCGCGATCTTCATTTTCTGCCCCTTCGTTTTCATTCCGCCTCCTTTTGGCCGAGCATATACACACCGTGTCGGCGAGTCCGTAACGACAGTCTTTGTTCTTAGCGAGCCAACTGAGTCGAAATTTAGGTTGCGCATTAACCCAGCAAATTCCGTCGTGTTTGAAGGGGCCGGCGGAGAATCTCGAAATGTAACATTGTACAAGCTATTGTTCTTTGATGTGACAAATGATTACTATTACCCCGTTGTTTTTCACCCCCGTGTTAAGATTTAAAGAAGGACTTATTTAAGAATTATTTCATATTCTCAGCATTTTATCTGCACTTTGTATAGTTCCGGAATAAATCCTCCTTTATGTCTGAACACAGAGAAAACGATAGTAATTGTTTGTAAACATGAAAGTAGAACAATAATCTCTCTTTGTGCGGGGTTATATGTCGATATTCTCTATTGGTTCTTCAAGTTTGACGAAATTCGCAGCGTTAATACAGAACCAAAATTTCGACTCGAGTATAGCTTTACCGAACATTACCGTGGATTTAACGACGAAATCCTCTTCTCGAGTTAGGAGGTGTTAGGAGTTTTCGAAAGTTGAAGTTGTTGAATAATCAGTTTTCGGCCGAGTATTCTAAAAGTTTACTTTGTAATTTTTCATTTGAGTAAGTCGAGTGGACAGAATTTTCGGGCTATCGCGACGTATCCTCGCCTTGCATTGCTTCGTGCTCAGTTCGCCTTTTCTCCCTGACTTTTACCTACTTTTTCACTTTCCACCGAATTCCATCCAGCCATCTTGCCTATGGAATGGTCACTGTTCTGGCCTCGGATCTTCTCGTGGTAATCAACGAGCTGCTTCCGTTGATTTTCCCGTTCCCCGTCGTTTATTTTTCCTTTCACGTCTTGCTTCCTGCTGCAGCATTCGAGTCTTCCTTTTGCACGCGTTGATCCGAAGCAGCCCTTTGGTTCTCTTACGTCGATCCCCTTTCTCTCCCCGGCTTCCTTCTTTTCCTTCTCCTCTTCCACCGCCGATCGCTTCCGCTCCCGTAATTTCCTCTCTTCCTCCTCTTCCGTTCTTCCGACTCTCGAGTTTTTATCGGCGGGTACGGGTCGGAATAGCCTCTCCTCAGCCGCACTCCACCTCCTCGTTTCGCCCTGACGACGACGTCCCACGGCGCGCCTTAACAAGAGAATCAATGTCTCCGACTACGCTTCGGGCACGTTCCCCAAACGCGGTCGCGTTTAAATCCGCGCCCGGATATATCCAACGTGTCAATTATAGCGTACTCGGCGTACCCCTTATTACTGTCCGACATTCGTGACCCGCTTGTAAATTTATAAGGAGATACCGTGCAGCTTGTACCACGCCGGTAAGGGAAAAGGCGGGGTCTACGAAGGGGGATCGAGATGGTGACCCGTAGATACGGTCGCATGGAACGCATGGAAAACTCGGAGTCCGGGCGTCGCGTTCCTCGCGCCTCGGCGCTGGGTAATTTTCGAGAAACACGACTCGAGAGATTATGTATAGCGTGCGAAACGGAGAGTCAGATATCGAACGGCGAAAAGTCTCGTATCGGTGTGGCCGAATGGACGGAAACCAACGCGAGATTTTCAGCTGGATATGTCTGTATAACGTTAAAACGCAAACAACAATGTTTGCAGAACACCTGCTCTCTTGAATTTCGATTGTTGCTCCCTTTATCAAAGTCGAAGTTCGTCGACGATTAATACAATCTCTGTCAAGATATTCGTAATAATACCGCACAAACATAGCGGTCACGTATGGTCAAACCGCGGTCTCACGCGCGGTTTACACGTTTCGTAACCGGGATAACTCCTTCATCGATTATTCTTCCAGTCGGTCCAGTCGTATTTGAACAGCGTAATCGAATTAGAAGTTTTTTCATCGCCGGTTCTTTCCGCCCTTCTCTTACTTTTCCCAGTACCGTTCGCTTCGCTCTCACCACCCTTCCTTTCACCCGGCCTCCAACCCTGCTTGGAATTACGGCACGCCACATCGCCGTCGCGTTTCTTCCTTAATAAACGTCGACAGCGATAATGCGCCTCATAGTGCGAGAGATATTTAGCGCACTTCGCGTTGTAAGCTCGTTGAACGCGAATACTTGCGACGTCCGACGTTCCGTCTTAGTTCGTTGCATGTAATGTTAAGCTCGTAATTGCCGTAAAGTAGACCGTAAAACTTGGCTCTTCCATGCAGCCCTGTCTATTATACGCCCTCAGAATTTTCAAGTCCGCGGTGGGTAATTTTCTACTTCTATCCTACTTTCGTACAGCTCGAAAGTAATCCTCTTGTTGCTCATCTTATAGTTCCTACTTAGGATGTACACAGAATATCGACTGCACGTACGCACGTGGCGCGAGCGCGCGCACACGCGCGCAGTCGTGAGACGAGTGATGGGACGGTGAAACTCGAGGAAACGTCTAAGTCAATCTACATTTGCGCTGTTCTTTACATCAGCAAACGTTCGCTCCTTGAGCCTTCGATCTTAATTTCAATGACAGTTTTCTTGACCGCTTTCATTTCATATTTCATCTTGTATTCGTACACATTTCAAGTGGATACTATTTCCTCAGTGCTTCAATTCCAGGTTTAATTAGAGATATTTCATGTCAGGTAGTAAGACGTATGCAACACGCAACTAATGGCGTTAAAAATCTCTTCCGGGAGAAAGCTTCAAGGATCTGTCAGTAAAATTAAAGACCGTTCCGTGTGTGCTTTATCATGTGTTTCGCTCGTAATATCGCACATATTTCGATAATATCGAGATTTAATGTCACGGTAATATGTACAGCAGATCGGAACGCACATACACATACGCACATATATTAGCAGTCCGCCAATCCTCGCTTTCGCGGAAGATCGTACTCGGTGGATTGATACGGCTTTGGACTCAATTCCGACGGGTTGCTGATTCCACAAGTCCCTTCGTTAACCGAAAAGCTTTCCTGATCGACGATGGACGGCACTCCGCGGCCGGACTTCATCCTCCGATCGTCGAATACCGAATTTATCGGGTAAAACGTCGGCGATATACGGCTCGGCGTGGCGTGTCGGCGACACGTGTCCCGATAACGGACGTGCGGGCCGCGCCGCAAACTCATTACGGAAACGAATCGGCCGATCTGGGTCGTTCGATTCCCCTAACGACGCTGTTCGCGTATAAAGAATTCAGCGTTAATGCGCCCCCGCCGGTACGTACGTACGTATGTACGCGCGCGCACGTACTGAAAGCATTACGTTTAATTACGCGGCTAAATATCCGGCCACGTGGTCGCGATTAACGATGCTAATGCTCCGGCCCGAGGTGGACCGTGCACGCGACTCGCTCGCGATTGGCCCTCGCCTGGAAAACGATTAGATGTATTGCTGAGCACGTAAACACCGTCTTCGTCCGAGCCATTACGGTGAAATTAGCGCGGTTAGAAGAAAAAAAAACGGGTGTCGTGACGACCGCTAGCGCGCCATTAATTCCGGAATTCTTAGACATCTGTTTGTCGTGAATATACGCGGTTACATGACACCCCATGAATGTCCTGTAAATCCGTATTTTCGCCAAACACTTGCTATTAATAAATGTGAGTATTCGAGGAAGTCGTGTGTCAGAGATCGTACTCGAAATTAACGTTGTCAATTTCGACTATCTTAATAACTGGGTCTTTTAACAACTGAATATATGGCTAATTTCAGACGTTATAAACTGATTTTTTTACCGATAATAGATAATAATAACGTTCAAAATTAGCCGTATGCTTAATTACTTGAGACTCGAGTAGTCAAAATTGACAGCATTAATCGGTACGAGAACGCTCATCTATTCTACAAAAACGAATACACATGTTCGGATATAAAAATCGGTCGCTTCGGAAAAATTGACTATTGAGAGGTCGGATTTAGAACGCTGGGAATATTTCCGAGTCTCTGGTGACCACTTGAGGTGGAAATCAATTATTCGTAACGCGATACCGCAATACCACGTTATTTATGAAGCGCGAAATTACGCCAAAATCCCAATTTTTCTGTTCGTTAGCTCAACGAAATCGTAGCACTCGACGCACGGAGCGATCCTTTGAGATTTCTACTCTCTCGGTCATTGTCGTTTTATGGCAGTCGGATTTAGGTAGCCTCGACCGCGCCGTCTATCCCTCGCAGTCGGACATCCGAGGAACTTATGGTTCCATTCCGTGAAATCCACTCAAGCGTTGAACCATCAAGGATCTTCCGTTGAATTTATAAGAGGCGACTTCTTCGATATCCAGTAGGATCGACGTAGCGAAGCGAAAAGCATTGTTAACTGGGACCTCGTAAGTATCAATAAATAAGAGGTCATGGGATTTGGCGGAATTTATTGTAGGCGGCGATTCTTACGGCTAAAGCGCGCGGTAGAACTTCGCTGCGATTGGAGCGAGAGGAGAAAGACAAAAAATCGCGCGAGATATCTTCCAGCGAGAAATAACTGCCGGTGCTGACCCTGACCGGACCGATCATGGATCTGGCTTGACTCTTAGGAAACTTCCTTCGAATAACGACGTCCCTCCCTCCCCCTGATACCGCCACGTGTTTGGATAGGAGACAAAACGTTTTACCACACAACAGAGGAAGACTTTTATCTTCATAAAATAGAATGTGTAGCGCTCTCCTACGTTCGTTTCAAGTCACGCTTTTATTATACAGCGACGATGATTGCCAATTAGCGAATCGCTCGACGCAGGAAGACGAGGTCATTCATTCTTTAATTGAAATTGATGCCAACGTCATCTCGGAATATTCGCATTAATCCGTCGGTGTTTCCTCGCTCTTGTTCTCGCGCTCGAGAGACGCGAAACAATATTTTAAACAATTCTATTTACTTCCTTGGTCTTCATTTTCTCAGTTCGTTATACCGAGTAATTTCCTGTTGATAGTGGCTTTCATATGCACCGCTCCAGTCCGGAAAATACGAGAAGAAATCCGTTCGCGAGAAATAACTGCGAATTGCACTGACAGAACCAATCACGGTCCCGGATGGTTTCGGCTTTTCTGGTATCGAGAGAAGCCAAAACGGTTCGCCCTGCAATAAGAGGGCCATCGGTCCGAGCTCGTAAAACTCGACATGTATGTAGCGAGTCCAGACGCGATTGCGTAACCGAAACTTTCGTATACACGTAACGTATTTACGACAGGCTTTTTGGGATGCGCTCCACTTTATATAGATGCCGCGCTACTTTTTTTTTTCCGCGCGTATTCGAGGATCGTTATCCGCACGTACCACCTGGCAACTGTTCTTCCATCGAAAAGCAAAATCGATGCCCCGATTTCGCTCATTCACGCTCCACGCACGTACAATGTTTTACGACCGGCGTAAAATCTTAGCGTGGTGTCCGAAACGGCGAGAAATAGATATCCCGGTGATTAACCCTCCACCTTCCAACAATTTCTTTCTCACCAGACGTGTTGGACGCTGTAAATGGTAACCCATATGTTACCACACACATTTGTACGCTTTTTATTAAAATTGGGTCAATTTCAGCGTTTTTGTTTCAAGGGTAGCGTTAAGTGTCCATTCGAATTCAAGTCATTCATTCAAAATTAATCGCATCTCGTAAGTTTAATTCGTATTGTTTAATTCATACTTCGATTATATTTCAAACTATTTTTTGGTGTAAGAATCTTAAAGGGATGTCTTACTTGAAAACGTCACCGATAGAATACTGATTTCTTCCGCAAAGTTTACATCTTTTTTGGTTAGAATTATAAATACATTTACATAGTGAAGGTACATGCAAAAATAAATTGAAACATTGCTTAGTATGTAATGAAAATGATTAAAAATTTCAAAGTGACATCTCCAGTCGTCAGTTAGCGTAAATATTTACTTGAATATTTACAGAAATATCCTGCGGCTTATATGTGCCGAGTGTGTCAATGCTCTAGTAAGGAAAATTTCAATGGACATTTTGCATCTTTTTTATGAAATTTAGAGGCCTAAAAAGATACGGGACATTTTTATCTTGGTTAAATTTTCTGTTGGATATGATAAAACAGAATAGCGCAGATTTATCGCATTTACATTTATATCGCACTTACGTAAAATTTATATATACGAGAAATATAAAAAGAGTAGTGTGACCGGGTCAGTGTTTATATAACATTACATTTTAAGAATCGCCTTTATCGACGCTTATCAAGTTCGTCGCTAACATTGGCATTTCCTTAAATCGCTGAATAAAGATCGAGTCTTTTTGCACGTACACGAAACATAATCCTTCAATCATCATTAAAATTTCGAAGTAGCCGATGTCAGTTGAATTAGATAAATGATGGTGGATCTTGGATCTGGAATTATCCACGCACACGACGTAATCTTGATGATCAATTTGACGCGGCTTTCTCCGGATCGCTCGGTGTGCACCTGTTGCTTAAACGTCGCGTCAAACCGAAGGCGAGGCGAATATCGCCGGCGATATCTTTTCGCGAAGCGAAGCGACCTCGCACCGAAGTTTCATTCGCGATACACACGGCGCGATGAATGTATTGAATCAGCGGCGGGGGGTGGCTCATCGGTCGGAGAGAGAACAGTTTTGATACGTAATTAAAATACGTAAAAGCAGTCGGCCGCTTCAAACTCGTGCCGAAGGTGCGGCGATTGAAACGGCTCGTTTTGAGTTCGGAAGCATCGAGCGAGGGGCTCGCGGAGAGGAAGGGATCAGGCGAGGGGGATGGGGGTTGCGAAGGGCTAGGGCGACCAACGGGTGACACACACCCCCGAGATGGACTCGCCATTATGCCCAAACTAAAGCCGGGTATTCAGCCATCCACAAGCTTATTAGTATGCAAGCGAGCTTGTTGCCTTAGGTGGCTTGAAAGCCCCGTGTGTCACATTCACGATGTGTTACCCTAGACGCGCAACATACTGCACCGCGGTACGATATACTGGCAGTAACATCCTGCCCCCCCTGGTCCTTCCCTCTCCTTCCCGTGTTCCTTTCAGCGCCGTGACTGAAGAGGCATTCGTCTCCTCCCGCCGTCGTCATCGTCGTCGTTGTCGTCGTCTCGGCGCGCGTCATTGAATGATGCGCGAGCGCGCCTAAATTATACGCCTCTTTCGCCCGACAATCCAAAGCTAATTCCTCTAATTGGCTCCGCTCGTATTTGCCCTTTTAGCCGCGTTTGGAGCAACTATGACGACGTCATGTGCGGTAGCATGTCGCGAGTAATGCACAGCCTCTCTGCGCTTCCTCGCGTAAGCTAGTTGCCACGAGCTCGCTGCTCTGATAAGTAGGTATCTTCTATTACATTAGTGACGGTTGCTGTTTGTTGCATGGAATCTCGTAGCGAGAATCTGACAAAGCGAGTGACGATTACGTAAGCAGAACGTTTGACGTCACCGTGGAACGTTCGGTTGTTTATAAGGGCTTTCGACTCAATTCGTACCTCTGTTCCGCGTTACAGTGTAACTGAGAGAGAGGGAGAGAGAGAGAGAGATATCGCGATAAATATAACCAGGAAGATTTATCGGCGAATGCGTAATTCACTCCGACGATATCTACTCGAATATCACAAAGGTGTTGAAAGAACTGTCGAGATTGTCGAGAATGATCTAAATTATTTCGGCGAACAGATCGTAGTTTCAGTCGTTCCGGTAATATTAATTAACGCAAGCGCGTGTCTACGCATCGCGACACGCGATCCTCCGACGGGATCTTCAAGTGCGCGGAAATGCATTCTCCGAAGATTCCGCGCACAAAGGACAATTGTAAGCAAAGCTAGCGATAAATATCCCTCCGCTACTCTGAATAATAGCCTGCTCAACCAATTAGAGTCTGCACGCGGCGGCCAGCGCGGTAACATTAGCCGGCATCGGTTCTGCCGATGCGCTCTCTGCGCAAGCACCTGTCGAAAGATTAGCGTAGAAGGTAATCAAGATCGCCAATGCGTCCATTCTCGTTGCTTGATGCTTGCACTGCTAATTAACTGGATGGCCGACGCCAAGTGAACGCGATGCTTTCTGGCAAACGATGTCGCGCCGCGTTCATCGTTCGTCGACATTGACAAAGCGCGTCGAAATGTCGCCAATGACGCGTTTTGACTCGAAAATTTTGGACGGTTTTTCGAAATTCCTATTTTCTCGACCGTGACGAGTTTTTATGACCAACGCTGAAAAATTAATGAATACTGTTTCACTGATTCAGTTAGTGACATTTTCACTGATTGAATTCAAGAGAGCAAGGAGATTCTTTAACCCCCGTATCCCCTTTTATTTATAGATTTCTTGACCGATTAAGAGTTAATGTTTTTCCGAATAAAGAGATGTTCCTTTATAATTTGAACATTGACTAGTTGGCGCGAAACAGAATTCCGAATAAGCGTCCACGCGACAATTTTGTAATACCCTTTTAACACCGGAGGGGCTGATGAGGCTGACGATGAGCCGCCGCTCCTGATGCTCCACTGGAAACTAGATATTCGCTTCGGATAAGCCCTGATAAAATTTGTTACGGTCCTACGCTGCTTACGTCGCAGCGAGATAGCGTTTTTATCGTGCAAAAATCACGTGCAGCATCTTCGCTGCCTCAGTGGCTGAACATATTTGCTTGCTCGGGGGCAAAGGGAGATTATTTTTAGGTCTCCCATACCACGTCCGTGCTACTTAGCGTCGGATAGACGCGGGCCTCGGTTGACCCTTGCCACGAGTTTTCATCGGTTAGCTCCCTTGTTCAAAACATGATAATACCCGCTCCCTGCTTTGTCGATTCTCTTTCTCTCTCGTTCTTTTCCTTTTTTTCTTTCATTGTTGTTGCACGGCTCGTCATCTCCTCGCTCGGTCGTTTTACAAAAGAAAGTGAATATATTCGCAACATTTTCCACGTGCCGTTGATGTCATGAGACACAATTTATGCCATGTGAGATGCACGTCGGGAATATTTGCATACTCACGCGGGTGGGGAGAGGTTATTTTTGGATTTTATATGAGATTTTCGTGGTACTTCACGGAGCTTACTCGTAATCCTGCTTTGTGCGACCGACGTTTCTTCGCAGATGCATTCGTGGATTTCGCGAGACGCGGCTTGTCGCCAATTCTCGATCGAGTACCGTAGAATGTGGTCGGCGCTCTTTCCGAACGGCACGTTCGACGTAAGATCACGATCATTATCGCGAAGAGCAATTTTGCGTATATCGGGCGAGTTTCATAATTTTAGTAGTTTTCAACGACGGTGAAACGGCCGTAACAATCGCAGGTGATATTCGCAGCGCGTGTCGTGGCAGCGAAGGTATCGTAGAATTTGCGAAAATTCTTTTCTGAACGTCGTCACAGGGCGATAACACGCAATATTAAGCCGTTAGCTGTACACTAACGAGTGCATGTGCAACCCTTATAGGAGCAACGAAACGACATAACTTTAGTTAATCTCACTCGCCTACTACCTTTCCCATAACAGTTATGATGTACGTTACCGTTTACCGTCTACGCTTACGGACGTGCAAGCGCCGCGTAATCCGACTAATGTCATTACGGAGCACTACATAGGATTAAATCGTTGCTGCTGCTCGGAACGAGGTCACGTCATAAACTTTGCATTTACCGTACGCGCAGCTGGACATCTTTTTCCCGCCGTACGTTTTACGCGGCCGGTATATGACGTAGCATTTCCTCGGCGTTCGTGTTATTTTTTTATCAGATGAGGGATGACGCCCGGCGCCAACAAGTTTCTCGTCGAATTGATTTTGCGCAGGCTAACTGAGACGCGTAAACATGGAATTTCCGCTCGAAGTCGAAGAGAATGGACGATAAAATGGACGATTAAATCAATTGTAAGCAACGTGGATATGACTCCTTTCGTTTACGATAATTTACAAATACGACCCGATTTTCGCGTAATTCACCGATTTTTAACTCTCATTAAATGCGATAAAACTGGTGGGATGCTATCAGTCTCGATTTTTCACGTAACGAAAAATCAATAATACGAAATATAATAATAAATTGCACTTAAATTCATTAACTTCCTTAAATTGCGAGCGCAGCCAATAGGCGTCAAATGAAAACTCTTCATACGAACAGTACGCAAAGGCGTCCGACGCTAACGCTCCCTGGACTATATATACTTTAATTTCTATTTAATTAAATCAATTTTAGTTTCTTTCATTGAAATTATTTAATTTTCTAAACAAATCATTACACATTTTCCGTTGATCAATTTTATCTCGAGAGTTTTATCAATATGTTTTTATCTATAAACTAATGATTATTTATATTAAAACACAATAGAAAACTATATTCAGTTGATTATTTGACCTTGACATAATAATGAATAAATATTTTACTTACTATGTTTATTCTAACTCATTTATTTTTTATTAAAAGTCCCGATTTTTAAAATCGGCATCTCATAATTGGCTGATCAAGAATTGACCATCCTAGTCAGAGAGGTTACGTTTTTGTGAATAATTCTGGTTCGGTGTAGAATTTCGACAATTCGGATAGCACGAACGATCGACGAAGCGTGCGCCAGAAAATTAAGGAATTCAGAATTGATTCAACACAGCATTTTCAGCAGCGTTACAGAGCTAGTTTGTAACGTGTAAACCAATGTGATTCGCAGGAACGGCGGCAGTAAAGTACAGGGTGATTTACATTAAAAGCGACCGTTAAAGTGTCACCCCCGATGTGCCCGTGCTTCGAGCGAATCCTGCGATCACACTAAAACGCACCGGCAATAACGGTGAAACGTATCTAATTGGCTCGAAGACGACATCGCCCTTTTATCAGGGGCAACAGCTTGGACACGCCGTCACCGTAAAATGTAACCTGCCAAGGGATGAAACGCACTTTCCTGCTCGTTCCTTTTTTCTTTACGACGCGACTAACCGAGGATGCGATACGACAACGACGACCCATCAAATGATGTTGGATTTAGCTACGTGTAATTTTGACATTTTTACCGTCGTTTTTGTTCCACGGTTGATTTGCTTGGAAAAAGAATGTGCCGCAATCTCATAGTTAGCAGAATGTCGAAAAATAACGACGAGTATGCGGAAACCGAACCATCTATATCTTCCGAACATTCGAGAAATCTGAAGTAACTATTGACAATTACAAGAACTTTCAGCGAATTATATTTTTCGAGATCGGAAGAGCGGAAACCTCAAAGTCTCCGCTATGCCAAATTTGCGGCGGGCTTTAACAGAAATTTAATTCATAGTATAATTGCCGGGAGATGTGTAATTTTGAAAAGTGCAAAGATACTTCTTCGACGCTTCGACTTGTTTATCTCGTAATTAAAGGGAAGCGTTGGAAGTTACAAGCTACCGATCGCTACCGTGGAAGTTGACGCGTTTACGTGATTTCGCTTGAAAATTGGGCCGATAGGACTGCGGAGGGCTGCGCGAAATGACGTATCAAACGTCGGTACGAGGAACTTCGGTAGTCCCGTAGTATCCGAGAGGGACAATCGCGTCGCGCGAGATCGAAATTGCTCGACGACCGGCGTGGCCGCGCTGTTCGTTTCACTGCCGCTCGTAAAATGCAGACGGTGTTTGGTGCACCGGCTGATGGGCGCCCGCACCCGCTACGGTGCCTCACCCTGCGTCACGCTCTATTCCTAAAATCGTCTCCGTCGTTCGCCCACTCGCTAGGTCGCTATCCGAATCTTTCGTATCTACGAGCACTGAAACGCGCCGCGCGACAACCTCAGGAGAACGCGCGGAGTGAGAACGCCTCTTTTAAAACGTGTCCCTCGTAAAACCACCTCCTGACCCTTTCGCGGGAAGTGGCTTCATTTGTAACCGCATATATCTCTTGTATTCCTGCGGGAATGCGGGTTACACGGGGTACACACGTACGTACACGCGGAATATGGTAGAAAATTAATCCTTTTCCCGAAGGGACAAGACACTGCGCTTGCCGATTAATTATATCGTCCTGAAATGTTATAAACGCTATTCGTGTTGATGCAAGCATTATGTTTACGTAAGTTCAGCGTCTTGTCATGACGATCGTCGATCTGCATATAATCTGCAGGTTACCAAATATTTATTTTATTTACTTTTATTTATTTTATTTACTTTATATTTATTTATATGGATCAATGCCCTTTAGTACACAAAAGGAAGTGAAATATAATTTATCGCCGGGATGAAATGATAACGGTTACACAAGTTGTTGCTACAATTATAAATGTGTACGAATAAAGCTACGTCTAAAGAGGCTCAACAAATTTTGAAGAAGGCCAATGGAACTGGAGTGTTCATTAGCTAGGATACATTATATTGATGTAATTGTATCTTCTATAAGTAGTTCGGTGAAATTCGATGCGAGAGACATTAAAGGCGTTCTTCTATCTATTCTTGGGGATACTTGTGTGCAAATCAACGGACTTAAAAAAATTTCCGAATATATAATATTACGGTTAAATAAATTAAATACAAAAGACAGGTCAATGAATAAACGTTCTACGATCACGCATCAGACCCTCTGGTCGAAGATAATGCCATTTCTACAATTCATCGTCGCATGTTTCAGCGAAGTAATAATAATCTATAATATGAGTTGAAATAGCCACGACTCTAATTGTATGTTAAATTTATCGTCTTATTTTTCGATCTTTTACACCTACGAAATAATAAACAGCAGTATATTTTTACGTCGACATAATTTCTTTTTTCATTTAATTCACACACGGATGTTCACGAGACACGCGTGAAGTTATCCCGTTAATATCATAAAGATCTGTGGGATATCTGTGGGAGCTCTATGCTCGTACGGCTACATGCCGGAATGTCGGAGACACGTTGCGTCTCTTTATTGCTAAACACCTGAAACCGCGCAATATCGGCCGGACGTTACATGTCCCGCAGGCGGCTGTGATCGCGTGTGATGTGGCGAGCCATCGGCGCTTTGTTGCGCGCCGATATTTGCATCGTTGATTTCTCTGATCGGATACACTCGGCTGCGAATAGCTACGCCTCTTCGCGCGCGTGAAAATCAGAGAGTGAGGGAGAGAACGGTGCCACTACTTCCGTCTGTGACTGCGGCTACGTGGCGAAAGAGGGAGGGGGTTTATCTGCTTCCGTGAAGGGATCTACTTCTATCTCTGTTTTAATAAACTTTCTCCCGCCATAGAACCTATTCATCAGATATTATTAATAATAATAATTTTTATTGGCATATAGCTGTGTGAATCGTACCAACAAATGATTCCATATATAAATCACTATAATTCGTCCAATGGCGAAAATATTAAGGGTTCTAATATCTACCAAGGCCATAATGTCACCTTCTCTTCTATCAAGATTTGGTGAATATTTATCAACTTAATATTTGATTACTGCATCCAATTAATTTAGTTCTGTAATAAAGAAATATACAATATATAGAACTATAGTACTGGATATATAGTATACGGAACTAAATTATTGGTTGCTGTAATCAAATATTTGGTGTGCAAATATCCACCAAATTTTAGTATTTATTACCTAATCCTTTTTTCAGTATATAGGACAACACATCGTTTGTGTGTGTGTGTGTGTGTGTGTGTTGTGATGAGAGCGATAAGAAAGAAGAGACGGAGGAGGGATAGAACAGAAATGAAGGGACCATAATATTTAAGTTTTTCAGTAAGTAATTTATGATTTAAATCGATTACTACGGACGAAACGGGAAAAGAGCACAGAGGAGTTCACCGACTCGGTCTATTTCCGTAGAAATATTTCCGTCGAAACATATTTCAGATCCACTTCTTTACCCGCGAGAAGTTACTTAATTTTTTATCAACTATTGTCCCCGCACTTCAAGATATCAATTCGAAAGGTTGCAATCGCGGAAACGCAATAGGAACGGTGAATACCGCGGCCGGCTGCGGTTTTTCCTTGCTTCGAGCGTATCAATGAAATACATCGAATTAGCTCTTCGTCGAAATAAGATTTCCCAACGGCGGCGTCAACGTCCAAGCTACCCTCGGGGTTGTGGCGCCGGGCATGACGGGCATGAGGGACCGACCACCCGGTCGGGGTTACGGGGGGTGTCCAGGTCGCAGGCAGGAACATTGGCAATATCCTGTTTTTCCAGGCGCTGCGGAATTAAATATTTGCCGCGGCGAAACAAGAGTTACGTCGCAGTTCGTAGCCATCTCGGGGGGAATCGTCGGATACCCGAGAGCCAACGATACCGTCGCTCTCTCCTCGAGCACCCTCCGGCGAGAAGCAATATACCGAAGAGACGTCCGATATCGACATTTTTTTCTGCCACTCCGTGGCGACTTTCGGGTAATAATTTCTGTATCTGCGAGCCCCGAGACCGGATGTGTATCGCGCGTGTAATTTACGAGGGCGATGTCGTGACGTCGCGCAGGCGGACGCGTTCATCACGGTTATTGAAACGGCACGAGGGGATAACTCTCGCTCTAAGATATTTGCAACTACGCGCGGAAATGTCGTGATAATCGTGCATTGAATTACACAACTACATAACAAATGATCAATTTCGCGAGCGAAAGATGTATCGTTTAAAAATGTGCGCGAATAGCATCGACGTATAACTACGGGGAGCGCGATGCATTGTTTACAATATTCAATCGCAAGTATAAGGTTAACGCAGCTCTCGTTACCGCGTTGTTCGTCTTTCATCCTTCCATTCGGAACGGAAGGTTGTAGGTTGAGAAAAATACGATACGCCGCGCTTGAAACAATGAAGCTCGTGAATGAAATCCGTGCGATTCGAAGGGGGGAAATATTTTTTACACTGTTATAATCAAGGATTTTAATCGAGATGTTATATTAAAAAGGGTTGCCGTGTAACGCGCGCGCTGGACTGGCGCGCGATATGAATTATTATGTTGTTTTCGCGTGGAATCGATGGTGAATATTTGGGGAGTGGTGCTCGCCCGTGTAAAAATTCACTGAATTATTGGCTTTTCTGTACAACGAACGAACGAGTGAACGGCGGCGCGGGGAGGATGCGGCGGCGGCCGATATGCAGCGCGACGCCAGCCAACGTATTCGCTATCGAAATGCACGGCATACTTTCCACGATTGTTCGAGCCGCGCGCGGAAGCCGGGTAGAAACGGAGAGATCAAACGTATACTTGATTTCTCCATTAAAATTTTATTCGGCTGGAATTCTAGGCGCGCGCGCCCGCGCCGGTTGCCGCTCGCTCGCGCGCTTTTCACAATGCTCGCGTTGCTCTCTTGCGTTTCCGCTTTCCCGGCGCGCGAATGCAACGTGCAAAAGCAATGCCGCGTACGCAACGGCCCGGCGATAATGAAGGTATAATGTAATCGTCGTCTATGATTAACGGCAATTTCGAATTATCGGTCTATGATAGCGCTTTTCCTATCTTTTTTTTCCTCACGATGGCTGCTATCACGCGTCGAATGTTCACTTTAAACTACACAGTACACTCAACTACACAGTAAAGAACAGTTCGTGTGCTAAAATCGGTTCTTGTTAACATTTTTGTGTGTAAATTTTTAACACACTAGTGTGTTAATTTTACATTTTGTGTTGATGTTATCTCAACATTTTGTGTTGTGTCGATATTTAGTATGCGTAAGTGTTAAATTAACATACTTTATATTTCAATGTCGATTAACGTATTAATTTTATTGTTGATTTTTTACATAATATTTCTGTAATGTCATAATATGTTCTCTTCAATATATTCACATTATGTTAAATTAAAACAAAACTTTGGGTGGACCGTTTGAAATACGTGAAATATGTTAAATTTAATATAAAATTTTTTATCACGTATTACATTGCAAATCCAAAGTATGTAATTTTATACACTTATATATGTAAGATCATGTAGTCGTTTTTAACGCATTTGTAAACATGTTATTACTATGACTTTATACACATAAGTATAAAAATTACATTGCGTGTATACTGCAAATCAAGTGTGTAATTCTTACTTATGTATGTAAAATCATAGTGTAATAATGCGCGTACAAATGCGTAAATAGTGATTACATAATTTGACATAAGTATGTAAAACAATATATTTTGAATTTACAGTGAACAGAAGGTTCACAGACCTGCAGATAATTTTTAACCTTGTCGACAATTTTTCTCTGCATTATTCGAGATTTGTCTTAATTTTGATGCTTCTTATTATACCGGCAATAAACGGAAAATACTCGTAGAGCTTCGTAATGCCCATAACAATCACGGCCAGAATTCGTCTCTTCCAATTATTATACATTGACGAAATATTTTTCCATAATCATTCCCCGAAAAAAAATAGGTGAAACGAATTAGTGCATTGAAATAATATTTTATAGAAATTCTCCACCCGCAAAGCACCGAATACGTGTGCACGTGCGCGTATGAAAAATCATAATACAGCGCTCGGGCGAGCACGACGCATAACGCACCGGCCAACTACAGAAGAGAGACCAATTCGTTGTTTCGTCGTTGACGGGGTGGGGCAGCGTAGGGAGAGAGAGGGCAGCGGAGAATCTGATGTTTTTTCAAAGGGGAAAAAACGTTAAAGTGCGGAACCGCTCGCGCGCAGCGCAGCGCCGAGAGCGACGTCAACTTTCGGACGGAAACGCGATGAGCCAATACCCGCGTGAGCAAGTTCTCTTTCGCGCGGCGACTGTGATTGAACTCCGCGGAACTATGCGATTCCGATTGTTGTTGGTTGTGCGCGGAGTGCCAGAGCCCGTCGCATCACGACTAATTGCAACAAAGCGCTTCGTCGGACGCATCGACGGGAATGGCTCGCACCAACATCGGACCCTCTGTACAAAGCTTTTACCTCGGAATCATATGATATCTCGTGTAATCGCGAGACCCCTCCGTCCTGACTCTACCTTCCCCTCACTGCCCTTACCCTCTTCTCCTCCCTTCGCCGTCGATTTGTGCGTGTTGACCGATACGAATGATATTCCTGGTTTTATAGACATTGCAAAGGTAAATTAAATTTTTCGTTGATTGAGTTTCGCAGTCGCGTTCGCCGCTCCACCGAATAATATTACATTCGCGACGGTTCTTTTATTTCACCAGGAATGACCTTTTTTTTATCATTTTTCACGTGTGTACAACAGGCGTTTTATTACTTTCTGTCTTATGTATTTCCTTTGACGCAGAGTGACGAGAGTATTTTTCCGTGTTCTCATAAATATCGTAAAATTTCTGCAGGAATTGTCACACGAATAATGTCCCATGTAAGATTCTGTGCGGAATTTTTCGCACAAAGTAAAACACATAAAATTTTCTATTTTATACGATGAAACGTTACAATATTTTCTATTTTATTTATTATGTTCTGATAACTGTAAAATGATGCATATATATATATATATATATATATATATATATATCGTATATATATACACACATATATGCTGTATAATTATATAAGTGAACACTTTTCAAAAGTAAACACAAGTTCACTTTTTTTACTCTTATCTTACTTGATTTGTGTTTTTTTAAGAAAAACTCGATCAAAAGAAATTATGTTTAATATTTGCTTTTTTAAAGACAGAACAAAAGGTTCAAATGAAATAGAACGTAACAATGACTCCGACGATGTAATATTTATAAAGAGAAAAAATGTGATTTTATTTTTAGATTATTAATATCGAGTTTGTCAGAAACAGACAATAACTGTCAGGAATTCACCTGACTGTGCTTTCTTTTAATTGCATATTATTTAATATTATTTTCTTTGAATCTTATTTAAAAAAAATTGATTAACTAGTTTGTTTCTAATGGAAAAACTCGTAATTTTTTTATTTTTTTAAATTTGTTTTTGTTTGGCGAAAAGTTTCAGAATGTCCCAATATTTAGGTAAATATTGCAATGTAGCTTAACTGAATTTAAATATTGTTTTTTTTTATTTTATTCCGTTAAATGTGGTTGAGGGGACAAAAGAAATTTCATTTCTATTTTTGATAAAGAGTTTTATGATATTTTGTGAGTATCTAAATATGCGCCTAATATTAAGTCTAAAAGAAATTTTAGATTTTATGTATTATGTCATTTTTTTGTTCTCCAAAATTCAAATATTGCTTTTCATTGATTTTCATTATAAAGTCAGTATTTTTAATCTCTTAGAGAGAAATGGTATGATATATAAATAATTTAATTTTTGACGTACAAATTATTTGGAAAAGACTCACTTTTTATTCATTTTTTTAAAGCAGATTCGCTATTTTCTTATTTTTTCAAGAATAAAATTTACTTCTTTTACTATTTTTGATAACTAAACTCTATGTCTACATAGATCGCCCGCTTTCCGATAAAACGGCGGCATTTTCTTTATATCAAATCAATTAATTTTAATTTGATCTAAAAAGAGATACTTGATCTAAACTTGATGACTCTAAAAAGAAATACTTGATCTAAAAAGAGTTGTACGATTGAAAGCGCTATATTTATTCCAGTATATCAGAAAGAAACAAAACTAATCACATAATAGAGAATACAAATTATTTCATAAAATATTCTCATTCATTCATTTTTATTGAAATTCTCTTTTATAGAATAATAATAAATTATAATATAAATTTTTATAAATTATTTCGATTTATTTTTTCATTGCACACTTGGATTAGTGAAGTTCTATAATACGTGTCGTACATCGGTGTGCATATTTATTGACATTTAAATTACTATTTTGTCGAATTAAAGTTGAATAGAAATTCAAATTTTTTACCGTTTCGGCAAATAAATTGTTTAGATTGTTCCGCATGAAGACAAACGGTAATACTTTCGTTGGTGTGAACAAAAGTTCGTTTTGTTCTGCATAAATGAGTATCACGCTCCGGCGGTGAACGCGCTTTCGTGTTCGCCGAAATGTAAAACTATCCGCGGGACAGGTAGATTTCGCGGACCGCATTTATTGCGAGCTTTGCCCTCGGAACGACGCTAATTGAAATCGTCGAATTTCGCGCGCTGATGATGTCCGCTTTGATGTGCCGCCTTTATACAAACTACCAACAATAAGCGAAATGTTGGGACGAACGGACTAAGCAGAACGCGATGACATGTAACAAAAAGGACCAAATTAAAATATGGCGTTATCCAATGTTTCAGTAGTATTGAATGTCCGTCGCAACTTGAAACGGAGCGGAAAACTTTGCAGTTCACTATTCTGAAATTCGTTTCAAACGTTAAAAAGAGAAAAATTTGTTACCGAATCTTTCTATAAACAGTATTTGCTGTTTTTACACGAATTCGCAGTTAATAAATTTATGACTAAAATATGCAGTTTTTACAAATGTTTTTTATACATTTTTTATAAATGTTGATCTATTTGAAAAATTAGTGGAACGGAAAAATTTAAAAACATTGACTCTCCCTGCACGTAATTTTCCTATTTTCATAAATTTTCTTCCGACCGCATGTATCGATTTAGCGTGAAATAGTTATGCTAAAATGCAAAAATGAGGAAAGTTCGGTCGCATTAAAAAAATTACTGATTTAAGAGCGGCACGCTGTGGGATACGTACAAGAAGTTTAAGGCTCCATAAATGCCATAGCTTCCGCGGATGCAACAGGTCGCGAATTCGTCGGTAAGAATCCCTCTAAGTCGTTAAGCTATCATGTTTCAGCTAAATTTATATGCACGCGCGATTACACGTCAGCGGTTTAGTTAAACGTACTTTTCTCTCCTCGCTATCTTTTTACCGTTTCGCGTAACCGTACTTTGCCGTACTATCGATAAAATCTCTAACCTTCGGGCGTAATACAAGCGAAATGCGGGGCTAAGATAATCCGGATCTTTTATTCGCGACTGACTCGCGTCGGTTCGCAAATTCACAAAAATCTCACGCGAGCGAGAGAGGAAGCGATACCGTATCTTTTCGGCGGTGTCGTAAGACCGCCGCCGCTCCGCCGGCTTCGACGGGGTGCAACAGGTCACGAACTTTATCATAAGAATGCCACCGCCTCGTTAAACCATTATCCGTCTCCTTAATTCGTATGCATGGAAAACGCAAGCGAGCCAAGAATTGGAGCAGTTGAAGTGAGGTTGAAATTCATTTACCGCGCATTGCTCCGGGCGAAACGAAGATCGCGAGGAACTCCGCCATATTACCGCATATATACCGCGCGTGTAAATATTATCGAGCGCTCGCAAACCCGCGCACTGCGGCCACGGGGAGTATTATTGCGAAATAGTTGGCGAACAAATTGCACGGGAATTTGTCGGAAAAACCGTAAGATAAGGTTAGATTGCGCGCCAAGCGCGATTAACTTTGCATCGTGGTAAACAAGTATCCGTCCCATTGAACGTATCGACCCAGTGCCGTGGGGCGATACGGTAATTTTTGAATTAAAATTCCTGCGGATCGTTGCTCCAGGGTAACTACGTATTAAACTCAACCCACGGGACTTTCACCGCTTGTTCTCCTTTATGCATCCCGGATAGAAATTTAAAACGGCCGCTAGAAAGGCCCTGCACAATTTTTCTCCACATCTATCTAGGTTCTACACAGAAATGTAACGCTCGTAGAATTTAGGGTCACTTTTGTAAATCTGTTTAATTGAGCCCTGTGAGCTGCAAGACTCGTCAGAGGTACCCGCATTAGCGTCTATTCAGAGCCTATTTACGGAATTTCAAGAGTTGCCTTCCCAGGCGTTATCTAGTGCCTATCTAGAACCACGACGGAATTGGGGCACGCCCCGATTAATTTCTACCCGGGATCTCATTTATCCCTTATTTCTACTTCGTCCGAATTATTTCAATTTTCTCCGTTAGCGAAGATAATTCAAGGAATATTCGATACACTTTTAACTATTACGTTAACCCGATCCGGGTTCAAATCTGTGCTGTAATCTTACACCAGCTTACGATAGATGACCGAGACGCTTCGATGCACCGCAGAGCGGAATTGAGACGTCTAAGATGGAATATAATATCCCGGCATTCGGGGAGCAACAGGTCAGCTGACTTGGTCAGGGAAAAACGGCTTGATAAGTATTCCGCGATTTCGTTAAGCTATTAAATACCGTCTGCGATTCGTATGCAGTTAGTGAGATGTTAGCGACAATATGCGAAGCTTGCGTTGCGGTTGCAGCGGCGGAGTAGAATTTCCATTATTTTACGGCGAGAGCGTACGGAAGGCGCATCGCGTCGACGACGGGAACGGTGCTTCCAGTCTTCCTTTTCGAGCTTGCGAGTCGTCATGCTACGGTAGCCCCGCGCGAAGCACGGCGACCACGTCGCCTCTCGCGTAGAACGTAGACGACGTCGTGGCTGAAGTGGATGCCGGTTCGTTTGCATTCTACGATACCGCATCTGGGGTAAGCCGGGTCCGGGCGTTACTCGAGACTGGAGGAAAGATCGAATCTCGAGGAGCAGCGAGTAACGAAGCGTGCGAAAATATTGAGAGAGGCATCGATCGGATGCGCGAGAAACGTATCGCGGAACGAATTGCCGGACTATTGGCGGGCGGTGCAGCATCATTATCGGTCTCTGCGTGAGATTGAATTGATCGAATGTCGCGTTGTTTTCTCCAGCGAGATCCAATGTTCCTCTTCGTGAAATTTGCGCTGACCTTGTGCGGAGAACCGAGAGAGCTAATCGGTCGATCGCACACGTCACCGTAATCCCAAGGGGATATCGGAGTGCCCGTTTTACTGGAATCTTTCGAACATTCTATGCTCACACATTTCTGGCTACGCAGAATTATAAATCCTTTCGCATGATGATAATACGTTAATATAGCTCGCGTTGGTCCACTTTTCACACTTTATATCGTAAACGAAAAAAAGTTTAAAAAAGAAGTGCCTGAAAATCAGGCGTCAATATGAATATAAGATACCGGTATAGTAGGGTGAAAATGGCGCATTATATAATATTATATATTTCGGGATTCATTATCAAAGGTGCTGCCGCAGGTGCTTTTGTTTGACATTATATTAATATGTATGTACACGCACTAACGTATCGTTCATATGGATGTAACAGCAAGAAGCTCAGTTAGATGAAGACTAACTAATCAATCGTTTCCCTTCTCTGTTCCTCATGTACAAGTATACATGTCATATGTCTAATGACATCGGTTGCGTCGTAACATAATGTTAGCAACTTTATGTTGAATTCATTTTTGTTCGTGTAGCAAGAAGTTCTCTCAATTGAGAGGAGACGAGGCGAAACTCTCGATCGTAAACAAATTCAGTTGCAAGTAAAATCAATACAGGAATAATGTCAATGTTATTTATATGGTCAGCCAGTTACTCGACTGAAGGATGGTTTAATAATATCGCCGCGACAACTTTTATTGTGCACCGAAATATGTACCGTGCGCGCGCGACTCGCGCTGTATAAGCACTCCTCCATTATTTCCCGCAAATCGAATTGTGTCGCGCTGATATTCGAGTAGATATTTCAGTTCGGCGTGACCCGCGCGAGTTGCTTGCTTTTCCCTCTGATTCATTGCATTCAACTCCGAGGAACGCACGATAAAGGTTGCAATCGGACCGGCCATTCGCTCAGTGACAAAGGCGCGGAGAAAAAGAATAATGCGGATTGTTCCAGAACTGGTTATTTCCACTGAGTGGTCACGTGCAAACGCACTTTCAACCGGCACGTTCGATATCATTCATGACGGCGGGGAGCGAACTTCCTGACGCTGGGCTGGTACCTACGCACAATCCTTAACATTGTGCGCGCGCCTTCTTATCTCCTTGAAGATAATAATTCGCCCGGAATCCACAGACATCTATATAATACGCTAGACTGACGATGAGAACTATGTACCTATAATTGTTGCCCGAAAGCATGTATACATAATCTGGCGCACACGCGGAATAAGGATCGCGGATGTGTTTAACGCCGTTTTATGCATTTTCATATAAATGAATATTGACTCACGGAGGAGATTTTGGAATAATAAATATAAGTGACTGTAACTTAAAGATTTGTTTTTTTACTTTTGATGAATAAGATTTCGCTACTTTTGACTGTATCGCGTCACGCGCAAAGAACTTTCATTCTATCCGTTTACAAATTATAATACGTGAAGCAAAAACACAAAAATTTATTGAAAGTTTTACGTGACTGATTATATTTATTTTATAAATTTACTTGAATAGGTGCTCTGTCTTTGCTTTCCTCGGCGGCACTCTAGCAACAAATAATTTCGCGCCGTTTCGTCAAAATTAACGAAACCACAGAAGATAATAAATGAAATAAATCGATATAAAAAAATAGAGGTTAGAAACATATCGGACAATTCTGTTTCTTCAAATACTACGCATGCCCTCATCCTTATACCGCGCATTTATCCTGCCTGTTGTTCCTATATAACAACAATGAAAGCGCGCAATCTAATATATTATAAAGACGCCTGTATCTGAAATTGCTTTATCGTGGAAATCGCGCGTAACCAGTGCTGGAATTCCATTTTCGCCACGTTTTCCATCGATTAGACGGATCGTTCGTCCAATCGCGATTGATTCGCGCGGCAGAGAATGCGCTCCTCTCGCTTCTGCCGATATCTTCCGCGAGACGCCGCCGCGGCGATGGCGCGACTCGTGACATCTTGCATTCACGGCGACGCGTCCGCGGCGAAGCGCGTCGAACAAAGATCGCTGGGTTCCTTCGTCCTTTCAGTTGTCGTCGAGCGCGACGGCGTCGGCGGGAGAGGCGGTCGCGCGAACGAGGGCGCGAGGATTTGCTTCGTCGACCGCAACTAAAACGCGGCCTCGACAGAGAGAGAGAGTTCAGCTGCCAACCGGTAATGGGATTCCTCTGTTTCCCGGAACAATGATACGCTACGTCGCGGTATGAATTACGCATAATATAGCGCCGGCTGGCTGGTCTGCGGGGGTTGTGTACGGCGCGAGAATATAGGGAAGGGAGAGGGGGAGGGAGTGGTTCAGGGTGAGCGCGTACTCCGTGGAATATGAAATTCAAAAATCCCCAGATTGAAGGGGGAATCGTACGGTTTCTCTCTCTCTCTCTCTCTCTCTCTCGAGCGCACTTGCTTCTAACTCCATGGTAGCAGCGATCGCGTCGGCGGAGCGATGCAAATCGCGCCGTTAAAGCCGACGATTGGAGCTGCCGGGGGACACATTTGGGACACCGGCGCGTCCTTTGGAGCTTCGCGAGACCGGTAGGGGACGAATTCTAAGTGGGATTATACGTTACAATTATTCCTCCTCGCGAAAATCCCGTTGACCTTCCCGCCGAGGGGGGGGGGGAGCAGAATCGAAGAAAAGGAAGAAAAATGGAAGGGAGGAAATACTCGTCGCGTCGGTACGGCGGCACGAAGCTCACGGCTCACTCGCGACTTACTTGCTTACCTTCGGCTTTTATTCCGAATCATTTGCCATTTAGAAACTTACAATAAAGTCAGCCGACTGTGTGCGCTCAAGATAATGTGCGGAAGCGAGATAAGCCGCGTATGTATCGATTCCGGGGCCGACGCGCGTGTGTAACTTTCGGGCTTATAATAAAGCTCAGCCGATTCGTGGGCACGCGTGAGTGCGCGGATAAGATAATAACGCGGCGAGAAAATCTCCGCACGCACCGGTGCGACGGCCCCTTCGGGGAATTTTCCTCTCGGAGGCTTACACATATATGTATACATACATACATACATACATACATAGGCATGCGTACATATGCGCGCCGGAGGTGAGGACCTGTGACACGGAGATAAGTTCGATGAGTTGGCAATATTGACCTTTCGACCCTCTGCCGTGTAAACTCGCGCGCGGTTATCAGCGGCTCTTATCGAGACCCGTTCGTTCTAGAAACGAGCGAGCGCATGCGCGCGCGCCCGGAGAACTTTATTATCCCGTCGAGTTATTATAATGCCGCGTCGAGCCGACGCTTGCCTCATTAAATACATGGCGCGGTAAAAATAGGCGAGGAATGACCGCGAGGGAGGAGAGACTCGCTCTGGCTTGCTCCGCGGCTCGAGCCGCGCGGTCGGAAAATAACTCGCCGTGTGATTCGCGTTTATTGTGGCCGCGCAATGGAACACGGCGGATCTTGTATTTAAGAACATGTCCTAAGTCCATTTTCAGAGGGCTTGTGGCCGATGAAATGCGCCGCATGACATCTGAAGATAAACTCAAGACAGTCTTAAATGTAAGATCCGACTGATGAATACGGCCATGAGAAACCCCATTTAGTCGACTTAAACTAAATTCTTGTTTAAATATGGGCGAGAAAATGTTTTGGTTGCGAGAATCAGGGTTTGATTCTTCGAAACGCAAAGTGAAAAATATTTGCTTTCAGAGAACCAAAACATTTGTTTGCTCAAACAAGAATTCGGTTAGAGTCAACTAAACGGGTTTCTCGGTGTATTTAAACAGACAAAAGTCAACGCGCAATGTTTGGTCATAATGTTTACCTTTTATTTTTATTTTATTTTTTTTTATTATTAAAGCGGAGACTTTAGATCGATTTTCCGAGAGCAGAACTTCTTAAATTATTCAGATAACACCGTTTCTCAGGATAATGTTCTCCCGAGGAAATCTTTACCTCTTCTGTCTAGACGAACTCGTAAATATTCGCTCGTGAAAATTCCTTTTTTCTCGACTTTCCCCTATCTAGACAAATCTCGTGAATATTCAAAGTCCACGGCGGAAGTAACATGCCGGGACGCTGCTGCCTGTATACGCGCTTATTACGAATGCAGTTGATTTTGTTGGTTACATTATTGAACCTTGAAATCCGATATTTACCAAATGGATTCTCTTGCCAAATAAATACGTATACGCGGCTATCTGGATTCTATGGTCGCGTTTTTCATCGCGTTGCGAGCCCCTAAACCGGCGCGCGGAGGGCTGTCGGTATCAGCAAATATACGAGCCGGCCGAAGCGTACGTAATTTTTTATGATACATCACGCACCGTTGGTGGATGACAGGCAAAGCGAAACTCGTTAGAAATATCGAGTCGCAGACGGTTGTCCAGGTATCGTCGATGAAGTTTGCGCGCGCGTGATACATTTTCGTTGCACATTGAAACGGTTGAAACATTTGTGCCGTACGGTCCAATATTTTTTGTCGAGTTGCCATATGCTGTTACACTTGATATTCGTGGCATCCACGCTTTGGTACTACGTGTCAAATAATTATCGATCCAGCATTCTATATTAAATCCGAATAGAATATTACTATTTGTGTGTTTTACATGTAAAACGCACGGGGGTTCCCGCTGCGGAAAGTACTGAAACTACGTGTTTAGAACTCATAGAAACGTTTGATATTTTCCTCTCATACGAACAATATTAACCTTTACAGAACAGGAAGCCATTATAGTGGCGTAGCGGGAGTGAAAAAATAAAAAAAGAGAAATTAAAAATAAGACATTAATAATTACGAATATCTCATCTTTCGAATGATCGATCGTTTTCTAATTGCACCCAATAATTAAATCATATTTAAATCTATATATAGCGCAAGCGAATTCAACGAATTCTTTAAAAACTCATTTTATGCTACTGCTACCTTAAGAGAAAATATTAATATTTTGTCTCTCTTATCTGGACTAATCTCTCTGGATGCAGTATATCGTGCCATGTAGTTTCATCGGGTTCGCAGTTATCATTATGAGATGTCTATTTGAAGTTTTCGGTTTTCCGGCGAGTCTTCCGGAACGATATTTTAACGGGGGGATTTATATCGTCGCGCCGCTAAGACTTAATCCGTCGCGGCGAAATACACGCGTCCCGTTTGAATTTCGAGAAAGCTGCGTGCACGATCCATTTAATACGCAAGTAGAATATCGTGCGCCGTGTATGAGAGGAGCTACGTGGATGGGCACCAACGGCATTATCCTTGGCAATTAGCGAAATTGCATTTGGCATAACGTATGTATCGCATATCCCGTCACTGCAAGGCGGCCTAAGGGATGTCTGCAGGCGTTTCTCCGTATCATATCCTCTTTCTCCTTCTCTCCTCCCCATCCTCGTTTTCTCTGTCGCTCTCTGTGTTTCTCTTTCTCTCTCTCTCTCTCTCTCTTGCTCTTCGCTAGATCACTATGCAATACAGGATTTCTCTTTCCGGTAATCATCCTCGACTGTCTCTATCTCTATCTCTTCCTTTCGTCCCGCTCTATACCTCTTCCCTTTGTCCCTCTCTCCTCTTTCCATTTCGACCATCGTCGTTTCCAGAGTGACTGTTGCGAGATACAACGCAACAAACGGTTACCCGGAAAATCCGTCTTAAATCGTCGGGCTCAGACGTGATCTTGTTTAAATCGCTCGATGACGTTCGGTTAGCTTACCATTTCTCATTAACTGGAGTAGAAAACAATTTCTCGTACCTGCTCTAAAGTGCAATCGGTATATTGTCACTGAGAAACAATTAATAGTTACTAGTGATCGTAATTATAAATGTAGCATAAATTAGTAAAATTTCGCTGCAAAAGTCTATTAATAACAGTAATTGTTTCCATCAAAGAAATCTAACTGCAGAAAACAAGATATTATTTATTACTTTTATTTTTATTTACTGTCTTAATCCCACTCTTAATATCAATGAGTTCGCCTGAAATATTCTTGATTATGTTTAATTCATTTAATTTATATTTTATTTGAAAAAATACGTTTATCCTGATGGGACCCTCGAACTCGAAACCTTTAACCTTTGAATCTGCTATCATATCAACTACACCAAATACGACATACATATGAATGTATATACAATATATACATATATTTATGTTACGGGACGTGTAAAAGCGATTTGAAGTGAATCTTTCATTGACCAAAATCAATAAAGTATTGGACAAAAAATGGGAGAGTTTTCATAAAACATTAATGAATGCCCACTGATTATTGATAGACTGAAAAAAATTGCTACGTTCAAGTAAATATGTGCTGTTGGAGTAGTTTATTTTAATTGGATTAAATATTTCTTGAAAACGGCGATCTAAACGGAAAAACAAACGCGAAAATCCGTTAATGATTTTTGCGTAGATCCAAGTCGCGACGAGATAGAGTCCGTTTCGCGACTCCATACGCCTCGCTAATTATCCGTTCCGAGTCGGAATATTTAACTTTGGATAGCAACGCGCTAGAGCAATGATATCGGAATCAATTAGCTCCGGTGGCGAAGTTATGGAATTAGTTAATTCGTTTAACAGCACGGAAGCTTCCTTCCGCCGACGGGAGTGTTCGGCAGCTCGCTTGCAAGCGCGCGCGGAGAGGGGTCCGTTAAAAGGATAAGAAAATTTTATTGCCGGAATACATTGGCCCGGCGAGCTTCAGCGGGAAACTGGAGATCAATGTACCTGGAGCGTTTACAGAATGTGTTTGGAAGTAAACGACCGGAGCGAGGAGAGAGCGGATAAGATAACCTCCGCGAGATTCGCCGCTTGCGAAGTGAATTACCCCCCTCCCCTTTCTCCAGCCATCCCGGCTGGGCTTCCTCCCTCACGGTTTCTCGCGCGATTCGTGCAATGAAATTCTCACGAAAGATTCTCCTGGTCGACGATGTAAATTTAGGATATCGGTAGCGAGGAGTTCCGCCGGTATCTCGAGGCTAAGTGCGGAGCTACGGTAATTTATCGTTTCCCTTGCTGCCTCTCTGTGCCTCTTCTCTCCCCATCCACCCTCTGATCCTCTTACCGTCTCCTCTCATGCCGCCTCTCTCTCTCTCTCTCTCTCACTCTGTATTATTAATCCCGCAAGATATCGAGTGAAACACGGAATCCTTGCAGAATTCTTTACGCGCAAAAGGAATAGTGTCATTAATAATCGGAATTACCTTTTATCTCGGTAAATTGCGCCGCGCGCGCGCGCGCTTTCCGTCGCGCTTCCTCATCATTTCCTACCGCCACCCCCGCCCGGTGAATTTCGCGAAGAAATATGCGGAAAACAGACCCGCGTCCCGCTGCGTTTCGCAACGGGTCTGATTGCGCGATTATCGGATAACACTCCTAAGAAATTACGGCATCGGGTGAGGAATTCGTTTCGGAAGGAGTGTGAGCGAGCAACGACGGTGTTGTCGCGGGATAAAGCGGAGCTTCGGGAGCTTGCGTGTCTCCTCCGTCTTCGGCAGAACGTGGATGCTCCGAGCAGTACTGGAAGAAATATCGAGACGCGAGATAAATCAATTTGCTGCGACGCGAATCGTTATCGACGGGATTGCACGTTATCGCGATGCCGGACTTCCGTTCGAGACGGCGATTCCGTTGGACGCTGCCGAAAGCTCATGCAAAGTGGAGGAATGGTGAGCGTGCGTCATCCGTTTCCCGGACCGTCTCTCACATCGACGCGGTAAATCCCATCGGTCTAATCGCGGTAGACTCAGTTTCGTCCACGCGAATACATTTAACGGGCGCTCACCCATCACGTTACCGCAGAGAAAAGCGGCAAAACTGCGCACACGCGTGGAAACGAAAAGGCGGCAAAAGTGGAAACGAGTCACAACGAGAGAGAAAGAGAGAGAGAGAAACGTTCGCACGTCGCTCACTGCGGAGAATACCTTAGCGGCTCAATCCCGGCGCGTGGTCCGTCGAAAGAATGGCTCTGAGCGACGTCGAAGTTGCTCGAAAAGAGAAAAATAGGGAACGAAGGGAGAGAGGTAGAGAGGGAAAGGAACGCGCCAACGATCTCGTTCAGGCCGTGAAGAATTTCAATAACCGTTCTTATTTCTGTTACGCTCGTGATGAAAATTTCTCGTTACTGCGGGTCCCCGACTCTCATTGTGCCAGAAAAAATAAGCGTGGCGCGAAGGACACGAGAGGGTGGCAGGGGGAGCGGAGGAGAGAGACGGCTTTGGATATTGGATTCCTTTTTTGAACTACGATTTTCGTATATTCCGGGAATTGCAAGCGAATTTTAAAGTTGGATTATCGACAGTTTTCTCTTTACGAAGAGCTGCCATGCAGTCATTTAAATCACTTTTTGTCACTTTTTCTTGATAAGTCAATAAAAAATTTGTCCAAAATGGGTCGCTATTGTCACTTTTTTCCTGAGCTGCCGTTAAATTTGTAAAGTACACACGTTCTATATATATTTTTGTTGCCTCTCCTAATAAAACTGCTCCGAAAGCATGTTTATTGTATCATTCATGTCCTGGTTTTTTTTATCATGAATTTTCAAACCGTTGATACTGTGAAAAAAACCCTTGCTATATGGTTATCTAAAGATAAACTTGGGAAATAAAATAAGAGTAAATGTTCCTTTTTTTTTTTAAACGGCCGTGATTACTCAGAATTTGACCAAATGAAAAATGTCACTTTTTAGTTACTATTTTGATGTCTCATGATAAGACTTTTTGTCACTTTCTGCCAAGAAGCAGCCACTATTTCACTCTTTTTGATCCGATGAGACTGGATGGCAGCGAAGATATCCGTACGAAATATAACAACCCGTGGAAATGCTTATCTATATCAATCACGACGTTCTCGTCCGGGAACTAGATCTATAAAGAAATATCGTGGTAACTCGTTCTTATTTAGCCATCGACGTATGCAAATTGCCATTCTTATCGGATTGAATGAGAATAGATTATACGAGACAGATTAGATTATACGGCGCGAATAAAAGTGATTTTCTCGCGGGCTTCCTTCGTCGATTCCGATACGAGCGCGAAGTTCGTCGGTGATTTGTGCCAATCAAATAGCACGCCAATTTGGCGCATTCAATCCACCGCACGCACGCGCGACTAAACTTTCTCGATGCAACTCGCGCGAACGTGCGAAGAAAGAAAATGCAGCCTGGCAGGCCGTCGCTCACGCGAGCATCGAAAGATTATCGTGTGAAATTTATTTGAGGGGGCGGCAAATTCGGCTGGCATGTGTCAATCTACGAGGCTCGTCTCTTCGGATATCGCCAAATTTGTTTTTTTGTTTTCGTTAACTGCGCGAAACGTAGAGAAAAGCGCGAAAGCGGATTAAACGGTGAAACGCGGCCAGGAACGCGCATCGTTCGTAATGTCATTTTAAGAGTATGATGATGCCTCTTCTCTCTTTCTCTCTATTACTCGCTGTCCCCCGCGCGTCAGGAAGAAACGCGTGAAACACCATCGACATACTTTTTTCTCCTCGCGAATTTATCGCGCCTTCTCTCGCGCGTAATGAAAAAGTCCCCGTCAGTTGGTAACTCCGTGCGACATCGGAGTGTGTCTCAATTTGCGCTATTCAGCGCGCATTCCGCGTCGAGTCCTTTCAACGTGTCTGGGGAGACGCGCGGAAGAAGGAGAACGTTGTCGATCGCGCGTACCATTCGCGAATACAGCGAACGAAAGATTATCGTGCGAAATTTATTCGATCGGACGAGCTCGAGGCACGGATGAAACCTTCCTTCGCGCGAACGAGCGAGCGAGCGCGTCTGTATTAGTGTCTATGTACACGCGGAAGTTCATACACGGCGACAAATCAATCGAACTGTAACAACTGTCACGCCCTCGCTAGCGTAGAAAATGCATTATAATGCATTGCGAGACGTGCGCGCGATTTCAATCGACGGGCGTGAATTTATGGCGCACCGAGATCGCATTCGGTCGCGTTAAATTGATTTTCGCAAGAACAACAGAGTTAGAGCGAGTCCTGCGCGCCGCGGTTAACTTCACTAACAAGTTACTTTGATGCCGCGCACACATGCCGCTCCTCTCTTCTTTCTAGAGATTTTCTAGAGACGAAAGATGCGCGTCCCGTATCGGGCATCCGATGTTTCGTCGTAAAATCGCGACCGTTAAATTCACAGGAGCGTCGCGCGAGGGAAAATCTTACGAGATCGTTAGCTTTTACATTTGCATGAAGCTTCGATCATGGTCTTAATAAAAAAGCAACTTCGGTAATCTCCCGAGGAATAATATATTAAAAATTACGTTGAAAAGATGCGAGGGGGAAAGAGAGAAAGGGAGAGAAGGGAATAAATCGAAATCTTATTAATGAGTTACGTCTCCCTACGAAGTCGCTCGATTTTATCCTTTAAACTTTACGTCGATACTCTCCGATCCTACATTATTAACGCTCTTTTAAATTCGCCGGGGTCCCAGACGGAAAGTAGATATAAAAGCAAAAATCTCGTGAATTACGAAATTAACTGTTTCTCGACGTCTATATTGTAAATCCAAAATGTTATTTTACATATTTATTTTACACACATAAGTGTGTGAATTGATATATTTAGGTTTGCAATGTATATACAGAAAAAAATTCGTCTTAAATCAAGAATAGATATTCTAATATATAAGCGAGAATATTATAATCTTCTTAGATTTTTAGTCTTGATTTGATTGAATTTGTATTGATGCAAGTACTATTTGAAGTCAACTCAAGACTAAATCTTGTTAGAAGATTATATTAGGTTGTTACAAAAGTTTCGTCAGTTTCTTGTATGTATTTCTTCGCAGTAGATTTTCTACTAATCTTTGGCGGTGTATATCACTCAAATTTGCGACTAAAAACTGACAGAACTTTTGTAACAACCTAATAGTATTCTTGTTTATGTGTGAGAATATATTTATTCTCGATTTAAGACTAACTTTTCTTTCTGTGTACGTAATATAATTTTTACATATTTGTGTGTGCAAAATCATAGCAGTAACACGCGTAGGTGTAAGACTTTACACGCATAAGTATGCAAAATTATACACTTTAGATTTATAGGATATACTTCAGCGATATAACCCCCGTTGCCGGTTGTTATCGTGGAAACGAAACGCGGTAAACTCGTCGGTACCTCTACCGCGGGCATCGACTGATCATGCGAAATCCAATCCACTGGGATCACGCGAACGGCCTTCTTACGAGTCTCAAGATGCAATCACGGTGATCTCTGAACCGTCGACTACCGTCGATAAATGCAGCCGTAAGCTTCGCCGACGAGCATAGTCGTGCGGTTCGTTTTCTTGCTGTGTGCATCGCTACATATGTTCCCTGAATACGATGTGTCCCCGGTACATATAACCGCCGCCAAGCATTCCCTTTGATGTACGTGGCCCGATCCCATTTTATGAGAAAACATGTGGCGAGGGATCTAATATTATCGAGGCAATAAGTGTATCCGGGGCTAGATGGTTGCTCGAGCCGCCGTACCCGAGCCGATCGGCGCCGAGCGTCGTAATAAGTATGCGGTAATTTCGAATTTTTCGAATAACCCGACGAAATTCTCGAAAAATCACCCGTTTCCGATACACGCGCTCGCGCACGATCCCCCACCTATCGCCTGCCCATGGACACAATTTCCACGCGTTCCATCCATTTTATTTCCACGATAACCTCGGGCTGTTGTAATTTTTGGTCGTGTTGTTTTTAACGAAATTTCGCAGATTTATCTACGCTGATTAAAACCTCGGGCTGTTTCCCGGATTTTCAGACCGACGTCGGTGCGCCGAGGTTAAATCGTTGGTATTTTTGAGATGTCTCGTGTTTTCGTCTTCTTCATAGGAAGATGTCCAATTATCTATAATATTATCTATAATATCGCGTGAGTGTTGTCATTAACATCCGTCGTTTTTCCATTTTGCTATTTCTGTTTCATTGAGCACCGGCCAATGGTATAGTTATCGGAACATTTTCCGCAATATGGAGTGATATGATGAAAGCTATAGCACGTAACCGAAGCTGTAATGAAAAGCCGTGCGCGAATCAGGGTTTGCAGCAGGTCGTTCCATGTTACTAGAATTTCCCATCTAGTTTGAATTACTCGCCGATTAATAGCAATTGTTCCTGCGAAGCAAGTTACGAAAACCATTAACCCACCTTTGTCGCATATTGGGTGGTAATTCCTTAATGTCGGTCAATTTCTGGCCGCATTGTCGATATCACCGGCGAGAGTTTCCGTGCCAAATCGTGTTCTTTGTGTTCTAAACGTGAAGACTTAACTTTTCATTCGCACGACGGATTTTGCACGCGGATCGTGCGCAGACGTAACGGTTATTATTCAGCCGTCTCTCGGAAGATACGACCGAAATAAATAATAAGGAGCGAAAGTGACTTAACAGCCAATGCGGACGGCGCGATGGGCAAAAGATGGGTGAAGGAAGAAAGATGTAAGCAGCGAGATGGCGGGAAAGACTCGGGCGTGGAGAGAAGACGTATTGTTCCTTCTATGGGAGGATAATGGAGCTCACCTGTCAGATCGAGTTATGTCCTCTGTACGAGGAGAGTGCGTTATATTTTTTCCTCCGCCCGTTCACGGCGAAAACGCGAGCGAGGTGATCGATACCGAAGTTACCTAACTGTCGTGGTTGCGGTTACATAACGCTATCGATTATTTATAACTCTCTAATCCGATATTCAAAGTCCGATTTTACGAGGTTAAGGTACTCTTTCCCTAATTTCCCGTTAAAAGAGAGGACGAAAGTGAGATAGAGCGTGGGAGTAGAATCAAATCTTCGGTCGACGCGACTTTTTGCGACGTTATATTAATTCCAGCCATTTCGTCGCAAACGAAGCGGACGTTTGCAGCGAAAGTGGAGGAGAGAGAGACGGAAATAGGGAAATGAGAAGGAGAGAAAGAGAGAAAGCGGGCGTTATGCCGTGAAATGCGCGGACCGAATTGCGAGCGACACCACCTGCGGTCAGCGGCTCGGAGACTCGTCGTGTCGCGCTTGCGAGGGATCGGGCAAAAACGGAATGGGGACAAAGTGGCGGCTCTTTATGCGTGCCTAGCCGGTAAACACGGCCGCGTACAACTGCATTGTGGAAGCAACGACTTCCGCGCGGAAGCAATGAATTCCATTTATTGCCGCGCCGCACATTTTCCCTCATCTTCGTCCGTTTTATCAGAAGCGCTTATTTCGCGCGAGATAACGGCGGCCGCGGGATAAGTCGCAGCGTTTAAACTTCGTCGCGTTCAACTTCGCGATTCGCAGTCGTCCGTAACGTTTTACGTCGTTAAGTTTTCCCGTGCTCCTTCCCGCGTTTGCGTTGGAATATCTTACCTTCGCGGGAGCCTGCAACGTGTCGCTGACCGACAGCGCGGCTTCGCCGGATACCGCGTCGCTGAAAAGAGCGCGTTTGATAAGCGGTCGCTCGTTCGAGATGGACGCGAAAACGTCATGAAATGCGTCAACACGCGCGCGTAATAATTTCGTGCCAATAATTTCGGGATGGAAAATTATTAAGCGTAACCATTCATAATGCACGGATTCAGGGCTTTCGGCTCATGAGACACACGCGATGCTATTTTCACCGCTGGAAATGTGTCACGGGCCATTATCGACCGGCGGTCCGATATAGCGGATCTACATTTACGAACGCGACGGTCGGTCGTCACGTATCTGACGAATTACTTGGACTTTCCCCGTTTTCGATTGCGTTATAAATGTGTTCGCGTGGCGTTTAAATCTCGCTTGCAAAGATACGGTGCGGTGAGACACCGAACAACTGCTCGGCGACGAGCTCCGATCATCGCCTCGCGGTCTTCTTTAACCATTTATGAGCATCGTGAGAATGAAAGGAGAAACTTTCTCGGGGAGACAATTTTCCGAATTTTCCAATAATAGCGACGCGCGTTCACTACTCTCGCAGAATATCTCCCGATTCGCCGGCGCGAAAGTATCAGCCGGCTGATACTTTCCACTCCGAGTCTTCCATCGTGCGGCAAACGCGGAACTTTCGGCCGCGTTATATTCCCCTCGTATCGAGGCGCGCATGCCGATATATCGAGAATGACACGCCACCCTTGTCTTATTCGACAGACATTTCTGACATGTTTCTCGTAAGTTTCGTATCAATGATGGAGCACGGCCGTCAATTCCGCGATAGGAAGAGCGTCGGTGCCGCGATGGCTGCTCTATCCAGTTTCCATTTTCCGGACAGCGTGCCTCACAACGTATTCCGTCGCTTACTTATTTAGCCGTTATTTCACCCTCCCGCTTACCGGCCACCGGCACCGTCATCCCCATCGTCCTCCACGGCGCTGCCGGCCGACCGACTTTTCCTCGAGCTTTGGCAGCTCGAGATGATACTCCCACTCGAATCATGAAATATTTAATGACTCACCTTCTCGATCATCCCCGCTCCGAGCGCTCTTTCCCGCACTCTTTCGTCGTTCCCAAGCAGCCACAGTTATTCGCATCACTTCTTGGTCGCGCTGTTCGCCGGGCTCATGGCGAATTGCATTACCGTCGACCATCGCCGAGACCCGACGGTCTCAGTGCGGTCTGAGCTACGTCGTATCCTTCGGCACGTCCGCGCAATACATACTTTCTCCGTAAATTCCGCCCTATTATTATCACGCAAAAACTGAACGGATTGTAATTTCGGAAAGTCTGTTAGCGAGAATTCTCCTCGTAATTTCAGCGCTGTCATTCAGTCGCTTGAGTCATCCTCTGTCACTTTTTCCTGATATGTCATTAAAAAACTCACTATCGCCCAAAATAGGTCACTATGGTCATTTTTCCAGAGTTGATGTTAAATTTGTGAAATATGGGCGTTTTATGAACATATTTGCCGTTTTCTCCTATTTAAACAGCTCCGAAAGCGCACCTGTGTTATTCATGTCCTTGGTCTTTCTTTTTTATAAACTTTCAAGCTGTATTAAAGAATTCGCTATATGTTAAGTTATCCAAAGATAAACTTGGGAAGTATTGTTTAACCTGATAAGTGCTACTCTTTTGCTGAGAAGTATTACTTAACCTAATGGTAAATGTTATTTTTATGCTTAAGTGACCTTAGTTACTCTCAGAATTTTACAAAAAATGTCACTTTTGGTTATTTCGATGTTTAAAAAGTCACCTCTCATGAACCGAAAATCAGTAAAATTCAGTCACTACTTCGCTTCTTTTGCTCCGATGCGATTGGATGTCAGTTCTGTAACTTTTACAAATAAAAAGAAACATGAGAAAATGAGACTTCAAGGGAAAGAAAATTACTGCGCCGATATGCAGTTAAATTTCGAATTAAAGACAGGGAACAATGAATGTAAGGAACTTCGTCAATTAGTCCGCGACTCTTTTTAACATCAAGGCTTGCTTGTAACTCTACACCGCTCATCATTGGTCGCTTTCTCTTTCTTTCTCTGTCCTTGTCTTTTTGAAACTTTAAAATCTGACAAACTCGCGATATTTCGTGGCCTCAGTCGGTCATGTCGAATTCAATCGGCAAAGCGTAATATTTCTGAGCCGACTCAATCTCTGTCTGTCTGTTCGTCTGCAGATTCGGTCGCGTGAGCGTTTTCGCCGTCATGCGCATTCTAATGTGACACATAGTTCAATGGTTAACTATAACGTCTCTTCGATTAACGGTATCTATTTCGGATATATTGTATTCATTGAACAATGCTTTGAGTCAACCGATAGTCCCGGGTGTAACCGGAAATTCCGTGTAATATCGCCAAGGGCCGCGCATGCCGCTCGCTTGTAACGTAACCATCCTCAAACGCCACCAATTCGATAACCCAATGAACATGTTGACGATGGGACGCGCATCTATTGCGCACAATTCAATCATCGCGCATAACCAATAAGGACAATACGATCCGCCGCGAAAGTACGGCACGTATCGAGAGCGCAATTTGCCCACGTACGTCTAGCGTGACGATCACGTCGGACGTTTAGTCGCTCCGCTGTATCAGAGAGCGGTCGGCGAGCCAATTTTAAGCGCACTCACGTGGCATTTGTACGCGTCGTCGATCATCTAAACGAACATTTAGCGTGATAAAAAAAAAACGAATAGCAACGACACCGTAGGATGTTATTCGTCGGTCAACGAGGGGACATTTTACGCCGATTATCCACCTGCCGCGTATATTCGGCGAAGATAGCGCTCGTACTTGCTCGGCATTCGCGGAATTTCGCGCGACGCGGCTTCGCGCAATTTCTCGCGCTGTAACTGTAATTCTTAGGAACGTAACGCGAGCTCTATTAGCTTGCAACACATGCGCGTACGTCGGTACATTCCGGCAAAATCCGTTAGTTCAACATTCCGAGTAGTCACGTGGCGCATTTACGGCGTAACTTTCCGGATTAGATCTGGCGCGCTACATACGTCTATATCCACATGTGGATTGAAGTCGACGGCGTAGATAGAGGTCGAAGTAAAGTAAAAGGTGCCGGGTGGGTGTAAAGCCGCTTTCAGAGAGAGAATATTCGTTGGCAAAGTTTGTCGGCGAAATGAAGTTGGCAAGTTTTTAAATTTCGCGCTGCCAACCCCGCGGAATATAGATCTTCGGGTAATCTTGCGCGAATGCCCTCGCCCGCAATGCTCCGGATCGTCGAATCTCATCGCGTCGCCTCCCCAAGTTTTATTCGCGCGTAAGCGTGTGCGGAAGAGTCATTAACGTCCGAAGTCGAAGTCGCGTTTCACGTTCAGCACGATCAAATTTTCCCGTAATAATTAACCGTAGAGCACCACACTTGGGTGTACACATCCACACTATTATTGAAACGTTCGCCAGTTCTAAGGTAGGAAGTTGTAATAGGAGGGGGAGAAACTATTGTTTTTTTCTCTACGACTCCCCAAGCTGCGCAGCTTTTTCGAAAAGTTACATCCTTTATCTTTGAGAAATGACTATTCTTCGTACACAATATGGCTTTATAAAAAAAAAAAAATTTTTTTTTAACAAATAGCATTTTTCGCGATTCGGGAAATTTCTATTCGAATTTTTTTTCCAAAATTAACTTTCCTTTTAAGTCGTCAATTGTAATTGTAATGACACAAGCGTGTGCCTGACATTCTGTCGTTTGTATTGGAAAAAATATGTTTAGAAATATCGATTTTTCGAGCAACTGGGTATAACGTAAGTAAAATCAGGACACGCAGAATGTGTGGCACTCTAGGGTTAACAGAGTGCGCTTTACGTACTCGATAGCGTAACTCGACCGCGTTACTCCGACGGAACAAGGAGAATCGATGAATCGCGTGTCACCGGCTCTTTCTTTCCATATATCTTTCCGTGTATCTTCCCGTCCAGCGGCGTTAATAACGCAGCGCCGATCGTTCTAATGGCCGGTATACTGCGCGCGAATACAGCTTACGGATGCGAATGTATTAAAGAGAACCGCGGAATAACTTCCTCGGGGGAAACCAGCGGTCTCATCTCGCATTCGACGCGCCGCTGCAGCCGGTGCAGCGCGGCGTGGCGCACTCGCGTATTTGTTAATAATTCCCGGAAGATAGTTTCGCGTAGAGCCGTGCTACGGTAACGCGTCCGGACATTCGGACACAGCCCGAGGGGCTGTCTCCGTTGCAGCACCGGCGACGTCGGCGGCGGCGACGACGGCTCGGTGCAGCATCATCCACCCCCGGGGACGGAAGGGTTTGCGCTTAGTTGCGGCTTAACGTGCCCCCTTGCAAGGCGCACGTCGCCGCGCTTCGAAGTTCGCTTATGCGATGGTGCGGGTGGTTAGCGAACTTAAAGTCAATCTTGGGTTATGCAAACGCTTATGCTTGGTAAAACGCTCGCTGCGGGCGAGATTCCGGTAACTCGCCAAAGAGAGGGAGGGCGCGAGAAACAGAAGGCGAGGGAGGAAGAGAGAGAGAGAGAAGGAGAAAGAGAGAGGGGGGGGGGGAGAGAACTAGCTCCGATACAGCACCTTTTCCAAAGTTAAAGGGCTCCATTTGCCAGCGATTTCAACGTAGACTGACCGTTCCAACCTGACCCGAACGTAGCTCCGGGGTTATTGATGAATTTGCATACCGTAGAGGGGGGCAGGGGGGGGAAAGAAACATCGAATAGACGGCGTACACGCTGGTCTTAATTGGATCGAATTGCGCTTCGGTTGCGGTTCACTTGCTTGTCACGTATTGTGCGCGTGTTACGCCGGCGCATATCATTGTTCTAGCGAACGTTACACGTTGTACGCATAAGCTACGATTTTTATGAGCAAATCGAATATCTCGCACAATGCGGCGCAGGAGAATTGGAAAAAAATGGAATAAAATAACCGAAAAATGAGAGTCTGTTTTGATATTTATAACGGTGTTTTTTTTTTTCCAGAAATCAAAGTGCATGCTCCCCGCGCTATCATTTAACGTTGTGAAATAATATAACCGTTGAATGCTTTTTCTTGATTATCGAAATTTATTATTAAGGGGGGGAGGAGGTAAAAATCAATGGAGAACTTGATAAGCGCCGATAACGCGTATCCTTAAAATTTTATATAAACACTGACACAATCACGCTACTCTTTTCTATCTCTCGTACATGTGTATCTTAATGTATATGCGATATAAATATAAATGTGATAAGTGTGTGGTAAGTCTGTTTTACCATATCTAACTGAGAAATGTCTAAAATCTAATAAAAATATATAAAGATCTGCGCGAACTTTTCGTATCTTTATAGGCCTCTAAATATCACTGAAAATGTATAAAAATGTTCTTTGAAATTTTCCTCACTGGAGCATCGACACATTCAGCACGTACAAGCTGCAGGATTTCTGTATCAAGTACATATGTACGCTGACAGCTAGAGATATCACTTAGGAATTTTTCATCATTTTCACCACATACTGGACAACATTTCGATTGATTTTCGCGTATACTTTCACTGTGTCCCTTTAAATAAACTGAAAATTGAGGTATTTTATTTGGAACGTTCTTCTCGTTGCCGTTAAAAACGCATAACGAGGCTTTTCTGGCTAATGGATCTCTTCGAGCGCTTCTGCGATCGCGCATTTCGCTCTAAGAATCCGCTCGGCCATTGATCCCGAGCTCGATCGCGCACAGGCGCGTATCATTTCGCCGGCGGAATGGCGCTATAATTTGCACGATCGGTACATCGAATCGCTCTTTTCCAGACAATTCGTTCGGCGCACGGAACGATTCGGTCGGAAAGCGCAGTAACTCGGTCGAAGGGTTTCGGCGTGAAGCGATAGTTAAATCGACTTTACAGCGTGATCCCCCCTTCTCTCCCCCCGCCGTTTTCCGATCCCTCCGACGTTACGTTACGCGTGTGTCCTGTACATGCACGATAAACTCGGCCGTAATGAAAGACTTTTATGCCGGGGGACATCCTAACGAAGCGGAGCCGTCGTAAACGCGCTCGCGAAGGCGTTCGTTCCGCGCCCTTACGATCTTATTCCGCTAAAGCTTCGAGTTACACGACCGTCAGAGGGTGTGACGACGTCGACGGTCTTTTTTATTTTTTTATTTTTTCCACCCGCTGAAGTCGCCGTTTTCCCACGTTTCGCTTTTACGCGAATTCGCAAAATCGCACTCTCTTTGCTCTTAGCAAAAGATTTCGAATTTAATTAAAATTAAAAGATGAGTGGTGTGAAAGCGAATTTCGATAACTTTGTTTATGCAAATTTTCAACCTCGTGAACTTCTCTGCAAAAATTTGGGAAAATTCTAACAATTTTGACATCGTGATATAAACGCACATATTTTATAACGACCGGCATGTATTTTCCGCGTTAAATACGCCAAGAAGAAGAAGAAGAAGAAGAAAAAGTTCGTCAGTCGTGTTTTCGAATCGTCGACGAAGGTAGAGAAAATCAACAGCGAGTTATAAAGTACTTTGACGTGATCGATTCGATTTTATTATTAATCTGTAATAACGGAGACACCGTGTACAGACAATTTAGGTCGCTTATACATAGTATACACAAACCTCCAGAAGGTCGAACAACGCACATGTTTATGTACGAGTCGTCGTCTAATTGTTGAAAGTCAGTCGATCGCCACGCGTCGAACAGTCAGTTGAGCTCGCACCGTGCGTATGAAGGTTAGTGAAGGATCGCTTTTGTTAGTGAACGCAGTTATTTAATATAAAGTTTGCATAATTAAGTCCGATGAGAACAGGGGCGACGGGTGATATCAGCCGCATTCGTCTCGATTTCCCATATATATTTTTATAGGGCTCGTCACACGACGAGCACAACGGTCGCGATAATATTTTTATATGATTTCGCCGCGCTTCAGCTACAGAGCGATCCGTATGTGTATATGTATGTATGTATGATTTTGCGAGAGTCACATATCATTGCTACTTAATAATTGAATGTTAATACGATTACGGGACGGTTTCGACTATCAATCATTCGACAAGCGTCAGTTTCGCGACGGTCGATAGGCTATCCGTTACCATGGGACACCGAGCAGTAAATATCGTTCGACATTAATAGGTCAAGCCATGTGACAAAATCAATTCAAGTGACATTTTGTGTTTTTCTTCTCGTTCGTTTTGGTCCCCCCCTCTTTTTCGGTACACGAGATCCACATCTAAACACGTGCGGCTTCAAAATTCTTTTCGAGTCACGAGTTGTATCCACCGCGTCGGCCCGCGAGAACGCACCGTCGTTCGCATCGTCGTCCCGTCGAGAGGCAGAAAAGGCCGTTGATTGTTCGTGACAAGGTACGCTCAGCGAGAAACGTGGTTCCAATTGAAATCTTCGACCGAACTTTCCGCGGGTCATTCGTCTTCGTCTCGGAAAAGCGCGAGTCACTCGAAACGGCATCGCGTTTCTTTCACTCTCGTCGATCGCGCGGTACGTTTGCAGCAACAAATGTTTGCGCGTCTTCTCGTAAAAGCACATGCCTTCCGCGCATCTATTCTGCATCTTAATGATGTATGTTAATTAGCGTTCGAACGACAACGACAAATCGGTCGCTAACGCGAAAGGTTAACCTTCCAATTACGTGATCTCTCAAGCTCAACTCGTACATTTCATTTCTCCAACGTTAAATACCTTTTCGCGTAATTTTGAGGACGGTTTGATTTTTCATTTCCGTTAGTAAATAAAATACCGAAGATATAAAGGCGATGTTAGCTAATCTCTTTTTCGTTGAAACTAATTAAACCCGCGTGGCAAAATTATAATAGTGACGTCTGATCGACACAATGATCGATTTCCACCGTGATAATTTACGATGTTTGCTATTATACGCGTGCGTTATTATTAATAGTTGGGAGACCGAAATATATATATGCATACATATGACGAAGTTACTATTTCAATAGGTTAAACGCGCGTTTATCGATTTCGGCATTATGCACAGTTGGCTCGCAAAATGATGCCGATTCCACGCGTCACCGAGCGTTAATCACTCCAACCTGAATAAAATTACGGGTCGTTTTGTGTGGAGCGTCCGTGCGCTGAATTGTGCACCACTAATTACCGTTGCGTTCTCGCCGTTGTTATTCAACCATGCGGCGGACGAATACGTGCATTTATCTCCCTCGTTTTAGCTTTGCGAATCTCTTACGAATAATCGCCGGGCAAAACCGTCGAATTAGAATATAAAACAAACGATGCTAAAACGAATGAAAGGAGCGATGAATTAAAACGTATTAATTAACCACTTTCTGTCCTAAATATAGATATATATTGCGAACTCGCTGTCATGTTTCATGTATTTATCCGTTCGTTATTCGCGTCATCGAGTTCTTGCTGTCTCTTTTTCTCTCTCTCTCTCTTTTTCTCTCGTGATATTAAATTAAGCTTCGCATTCTCATTGATGGACGAAGATCGATTATATATTTTATAGCCGAGAGGATATTCCAAGTATCTTTATCTTCGTTTAATACATTCATCTGCGCGTAACACCCAATCCACTCTGCATTTTCATCTGAATTGCTTCGCGTGTGCCCCGATCAATTTGTTTACGGCGATGGTAGTAGTCCCATCGGGCTGAAACGTTAGCGATTCGATAATCCCGGCATTCGCATTAGTTCTCCCGTCTAATTAGCGGAACATTTAAGTCGAGCTTCGCGGCTGCAGTCGACAATACGTCGCGCGTCTTAAGCTTTTAACGGTTTGGCGCGCGATTCTAATTTGCGGATCCTCCGCGCTCGCTGAATGACGTGCCTCGATGAATTTCGCGGCAATCAAGCTAATTTCCCCTTCGCGACTGCAACATTCTAGCATGTAACGCTAATGAGGCCTTTGCGATCTCCAGACAGCAGCGCATCAAACACGTCAGGATATGTCGCTCGCTCATTTCTTGGCATCCCGGTACTTGCCTAACAATTTTCCAACGTCTTTCAACATTCGTAACAATTGTGAGTGGGAAAATAACATTCTAAAATAAAATATGAAATCGTGGAATGGCGTAGTATATAAATCTGTAAAAAATAATCCGTAATCGGTACACGGCCAAAAATATAGGAGACTTATGAGTTACGTAAGCCCCCCTTTTCGCGATATCACGTAATCAATAATTGCTGTGTTATTCGAGTAATAAATGCATTATTAAATGGAAACCAAATGAAAGTTGAAAGTAAGTTTTGCTCGGAAATAATGAATAAGAGAAAAGACGAGCGGGGGGAAGAGAAGGCGAGGAGGAAAGGAATAAAAATTTAATGGCTTAAAATTTAAGTCCTTTTTTTATCTCTAAAAATAAGTGTACGCGAATCCGGTCAAGAGGCATAATTTGCGGAAATAATTGGATCTCTCGAACGTTAGAAAATAGAAAGATACGTAGAATATTATTGACTGTTCAGCGAAGTGGTCTAGATACTCCACTAGCCTCCGACTAATTGCATTCGAAATCCGCTTAATTTCGCTCCGCCCTGAGCGGCTCTCGGATCAATTGATTTTTATTTTCATCAATCAACCTCGTACCTCCGTCTGTCCGTTCTGGTTCACCGCGATCACCGTAAAAGTGGGGTTTAGTTTAATTAGTACAGGGACGATGCACACAGACGCGCCAAGGTGAGCAGCAACCTAACTTCTAATAGTAAATGAAAGTAACTGCAGTTAACTGTTCTGCACTGCCTCCCTCCATCCTCCCTTCTTCCCTCCCTCCCTCCTCGGTCTCTCTGCTATTTTTATCGCCTGTTCTTGGTTCGTCTCCACGTTCCCAACGCTTCCGATCATCTTTCATTTTTTAATACCTGTTAATCACTCATGACGATGTTTCGTCGCGAATACGGATGCGCACGAGTGTGATTGGCTATCAGTCAACCACGATGCAAGATTCACGGTTCAATTCGGCGGGCGATTAATGATTCGTCGACGTCATTGACTCTACCGCCTGATCGACGCGAATTAGCTTCTTCCTGGCGAGCCTCGTCATGAAATATTCCCGCGATTGGCGAACAACGTCGCATTAGAGAGCAAGCTAATACAAAATCGCCAATGCTCAGGAGACTACGGGCCGGTTGGCTTACTAGTTCGGTGTATCGCGATATTAGTAGGTCTTCTGAATAATTCATTCGGCGTTACTGTGCCATTAGTAGTATCGCGCCGCACAATTTGACGTAGACAGTCTGTTAATTTGACGCATAACAACTGAGATATTTAGCTGCATTGGTTACGCTATCATTTTGGATTCCTACCCGTTCTCTCTCTCTCTCTCTCTCTATCGCTCTATCGCTCTCTCGCTTTTTCTTTCTCGCTCTCCCTTTCGTCAATGTCAATCGTGTCGCCGTCGTGAATAAATATCGCCAATACGCGAAATGTGCGGGCAAACAGTGGCAGAATTTCAGACGATCCAATATGGCACCGTTATCAACGACCGTTTGGAAAAAAGCGAGCTATGATTCGGCAAGTTAATATTAACGCAAAACCATTTCGTGCTTTGGCTGAAACTAATTCGAGCGGAATAGAACGGAATGTAACAAAGGATATATTCGACCAACGCTATCAATCAAACCGCGCTACGGATAATAGAATATGAAACAAAAATAACATTGCGCGCACGCATAAACTAAAAAAGTCCGGAACGTGTTTTGTGCGAAAAAGAGAGGTATTTTTTTCGAATGGCCATTTACGAATACGATATTTCCAGAAGATTAAACGAGCGTCGGGAACAATCGTCGGAGGAACGCCGAAGGAAAATGCCGGGGGTCACATTTCCGCGACTGCGTGTGTATTCGTTCGTCTTTGCTCGAGCGAATCGCACGATAGATCAATATCAGGCGGGCCGCTTAAAATTCGATAAATGCGCGCTAATCCGCGAAGCAGAACGCGCACTCTGCAATCCGATCACGTCGAGATGATGCGATTCTTCCGACGATAGCGTTGACTTGTTCACGATTCAATGGGCGATAATACCACCCTTCGGCGGGACCCTCCGATGACCGCCGCCCATTGTCGCCGTTACGCGCTTACGTCTGTAATCCCATAAAATAATTCACCTCCCGCGGAAGGGTGGCGCGCCGATATTCTCCGACACGTTTCGCTCGCATCCACTATCAGACACGGCCGATCGATCTGATTGAATCGCGACTCGGACGTGTCCTTGGTGCGTTTGCGGGAACACGCACAGCGGAGGCAAATGAAATTCCCAGCCTGTCGAAAACAAGTTTTATTTCGTGGCACTTCGGTCGAGGGCGCGGAGGGGCGTTGCGGATTGTTGCGCTGGGCCAGGACGAGGGATTGCGGTCGGGGGTGCGAAGGGACGAAGCCGAGTGAAGAAGGAATGGAGAGGGCTGGTAGCTCTGCGCTTCTTTCTCTCTCTCTCTCTCTCTCTCGACGGCACTGACGACGGGCGACGAGAGTTTCCATTCTTCGGTGAAACTTCTTGGCAACTCGTTTGAACGCCACGACCAGCCTCTCCACTTTCTTCCGAGTCTTATTTTGCCCGCCGCCACCGTCGCCGCTCGCGAAACTTTTCCCGATTCCTCGGAGGTGTAACATAATATTTTCGCGGCTCGGCCGGGGACCGCAGGAACCGCGCGTTGAAATAACGCGGTTATCGAGTCTCGAGGTTTTAACGTTATCAAATTCGTTATCGCCGTGCGCTCATCGGCGTCCACGAGGTTAGAGCTCGTGACGCTTTGCTTCGCGCACCTACCGCCTTCCAAACGGTCAAGTAACGACGCGTTGATTGCCGCCTGAGATCCGTTGGTTTAACGGTGCGCTCATTGCTCGCTGCGAAAACATTATTATTTCACGCCGAGCAGTCTTCCTTGGATCGCCGGGGCAGGGGGTGGGGAGGTTGGGGGAAGCGTCTTTGCAATCTTCCGGTTGCAGGCCGTGCGATGAAAAATAAAGACGATGTTCGCCGAGAGCGGATCCCCATTAGCATTTAACGAAATCGTTACGCGATCGGGCGCCCCGGTGGAGAGAGGAGAGGAAAGGAGGAAGAGAGGCTCGGGGCTCGCGCGCCGAAATGGCGAAAGTGTGAAAACACGTTGTCGGCGGACTAATTAAATTTCTGCATTATTACGAGGACGGCCGTTTCTGCCACTCGGCGAGTTTTAATCTGGCGGAGTAATATCTTAGGCTACATTAGGTCTTACCCTCCGCGCCGCCGACTGTGCCGGGGTGGCGGAGTCGGTTGAACGGGAAGATCGGGGGCCGGCGGGGGGCGGAGGTGTGGCAGAGGCCCGGCATAAGCTGCCGTCTGCCTGCCGGCTAATCAATGATTCAACTCGCCAATTACGGAGGCGCCTCGAAAAATATCCTCTCTCCACCTTCCTCGCTCGTTCTCTCCCTCTCTCTCTCCCTCATTCTTTCTCTCTCTCTCTCTCTCTTTCTCTCTGGCACCCTTGTAGCACGCTTGAAATATTCACGGACCGTATCTCCCTTCAATTCTATCCTCTTGCCTCCGCAGTTTCGCTCGTTCTTCGACTCATCCTCGGTCCCATCGCGTCTCAACCCTTTTTAGAGCCGTTCCGCCGCCACCCTCGCTGTACTCGCCCGTGTGCCGTATCGTAATCACATCGACGTTCCTTCGTCTAATTCGCGGATCGAAACCGACGATGGCGCCGTAATTTTCTCATCGCGCGCGCGGTAACTTAGAATATATTAACTTGGCGAGTCACTTGGCGCCGGCAAACGACGCGTTCATGATTATTTCGTTGGCTCGGGATGGGTCCGTGCACGCGCGATTCCCGACGTAACGAAATTCCGCGGCGCGTCAGATTAATTTAAAAACCCGTCGGATTTCGCCGCACTCGATGTGAAGTGCAACACTTCATATTGATATCAACCGAAACATCCCTCGCCTCGCGCAGCGGGGCGAAATCTACCGGATTTTAAAATTAATTTGACGCGTCGGAATTTTGTTACATTGAATTATCTAACGGCTTTATGCAACAGCACTTACCGAGGATAATCGAGTGGAATCTCGTTACCGTGAAAATATATTATTTCTTCATTATTCCGTATTCGTTATCGCATGCGCTAGCGTTCGCTCGGTCTCTCTCGCGCGCGCGAGAGCTCATCGTGCTTAGGAATGTTAAACTGTTTCGATTACGAGAGTTTATCCGGCGCGCGGGAGCGGGAAAACCTCGTTTAGAAAAGTTCCAGCGATCCGCGAACGGCGGCGTGCCGTCTCCACGTTGCCGCCTCGCCGAAGACTATTCACTGCCATTCTTCCTCGAATTATTCTTTCGCAATTTAATCAACCGGTTATAAAAGAACTTGGCTTGACCTTACAACTTTATTTTTGCATCTCCACGGTCCGTGCGCCTCTTCTCCTCCGCTTTTCCTCCTCGGGCGCTCTAAATTAAATTTCCTTTGCCTCCGATGCCCAAGTTTCGCGGGCGGGCGAGCGGACGGGAGACGGACGAGGACGGTATGATCGTAACTAAGAGGAGAGGACTCTCGGATGCCCGAGCGAGGAGGGGAAAGGAGGGCTGGTGGAAGACGGAAGGTGGTATAGAAAGGGAAGAATGATGTAGAACTAAGGTCAGACGGGAGAGCAAAAACAGAATGTACATAAAAAATACACGGCTGCAAGCGGTAGCTGCCTCTTCGCCGTGGTCCCGACTCGCCGGCATGAAAAATTCACTAGTTGCCCCGGCTCTTATTGCAATCTTCGTTCGTTGAATTCTCGCGAAATTTAGCCACCTACAGCGGGACACAGAGCTCGCAGGGCGGACGACGACCCTCTTCTTCGACGTGTACGAGCCCTTTCTTTCTTAAGCCGTGTTTCATCTCGGAAGAAGACGATCCTCTCTCTCTCTCTTTCTCTCTCTCTTTCGCTCTGAGTGCCGCGAGTAGTATCGGAGACACAGAGAGGCTGGCATGGCTCTTTCCCTGCCTCTCTACCTCGGGGATGATTTTATTAAATTTGCTCTTATCATTCCGCTAGGCGGTAGCCTATTGGCCGAGACGACGGGCGCTGTTGCCTGGGAACGGTGCACTGCGCGGCGGTGCATTGTTCCTTTTATCGCGGGGATCCACGGCAATGATATCGAGTTGTGCATTATATGCGCGCCAGCCGGATTGCGAATTAATAGTTTATAAACATCGGGAAGAAGAGAAGCCCCGAAACAATTATTTATTTGCCTCACGTGTAATTCGAGATAAAAGCATCAACACAGAGAGCCAAATGTTATATAATATAAAATTTCGATATCTGCAATATTTGATAAAGCGGATGCAAAAAATGCACATCGCCGAAGAGTAAGTCTAGTTTGGCTAAAAGGGAGACGCAAGTAGGTCACTGAGACGTATTGCTAATATTAGAATATTGGAGCGCTATTAAAATTGCAGCCTCAAAATTATTCAAGCTCCACACTCGGAGAAGTTGCTTGCACCTTTATCCCCGACAACTTTGGTTTAACCCCCGTCTAACAAAGTTCTTCGGTTACACCTTCCGCAAGATGAGTTAAATCCAATCGGTAAAAGCATTTTGTAGTTTTTTCAATTAATTATTTTGACTAGACTTTTTATTTTCACAGTAAGTTAGAAAATATTTAAAGGTAAATAAAATATATCGCAAAATATGTCAAATATCTGAAATATAAAATGTATTGCAGTATTTATATAAGCAGAAAATTTAAAACTCATCTGTGGAACATTCAACTTATTGGTTTTCTCTAAGAAAGAATAATATAATATAATAATATAAATATGTAATAAAAAAATAAAAAGAGAAAAAAAACTTCAAAAAATGTTATTAATGTTCAATTAATGTTCAATTTACGTTGTGTGTACCAAAAACGGTACACAATGTTAAACTTGATAAAATGTGTTATAATTATTTGGTTTATAGTTTTCTATAAATTAGACTGTTATTTATTATAAAATGTTGATTGTTCAAAGTATAAAATGCACAATAGAACAAAATAAATAATTTATTCCAACACTAGAAAATTGAAAAATAACAAACAAGATATTGTATAATATAATAAAACACATTAAAGAAACTATAACTTATTAAAAAACAAATAAAATATAATTTTTTTGTACATTTTGCGTTTTTAATCGGATAGTACAGTATATTTTACTGAAATACTCTGGACACATGACACGGTTTGTTGGTACAACCCTAACAAAATGTTGTTACCATTTTGTTTGAACTCTAACATTTTCCATACATAAATTTCAGACCATAGCTTTAAAAGTGTTCCAAATATGATAAAATAGTACGAATGATTGATAAGATAAATTATTTTATTGTACTTTGTCTCTTGATGACAAAAATATTACTTGGTGTGGAGTGTACATCGAGTTCAGCGTGTATCGAAAACGGCACGCATGATACGGAATGTGTTAAATAAAAATAAGAGATAGAGAGAAAAAGAGAGAGAGGGAGAGAAAGTTACTCGTTTTTTATTGGTTATCAATAATTATAAATTATTATCATTGTTAATTTATGACCAATAATTTATTAAAAAATAAAATAAAAAGCAATCGAGAAAAGTGACATTAATAACAAGGTAGGTCGGATTCGATCGGGAAAGCGAATCGGTTTGGGGTGATTAGACATATCGGATAAGATAATACAATCCCATTTACTTTACGTTACTAGCTACTGTGAGAAAACTGACTTAAAAGACTCAACAACAATATGTTGCGCTTTACCGCGTGTGTAAAACCATTAGAATATAGCTCCGATCGGATCCTACCCAACCTTGTTAGACCAGCAACATACTTTTTGGTTAACATACTGTGTTCTTTATGGTTAACACACTTTTTCTCTTCTGTTACAGCGTTCTCCCGCTACCGTTCGTCCGACCGTGGCTTATCGTCGTCCGTTCAAACGCTCGCGATCATCGACACTCGCGATCGATAAAGCGAAAGTGTACGTGCGCGTATTCTGCCAGTGATTTCTCTCTCTCTCTCTCTCTCTCTTTTTTCCGTTCCATTCGGGTTCGCGAGTGCGCTAGCTTCCGGCTGCATCGAGGTTGCACAACAACGGAGGGACGTATCCATTGCTGGATCATCCGGACCGCCGAGGGCTCTTCTTCGTCCCGCGGTGCGAGGTAAGCAGCACGGAAATGAGCTCGGGAAGAGAGCGTAGGGTATATTTCGCGCGGGCAATGCGCGTGAAACGACTCGAGGCGTTTCTCAGAGGGTGACCGCGGGGCTAGAAGGACCGGGGAAGTGCGGGGAGTGACGGGAGGGAGAACGCCGAGGCGGCGACGGATAGTTTGCAAAAACTTGGTTAAGTCGCTTACAAAGAGGCAAAGTGACTGAGTCGGAGGTAAAGCGAAACGCCGCACTAACTTCGGAGCACTTCGTTATAAAGTTGGGGGAGTTGAATAATGTATTTTTATTATTTACCCGAAGCATGCCGCGGTGCCGGCCGCGGTGATATATCGGATNTCCTCCCCCGCGCCCCGCCGCCCCGAAAGAAATCACACCGGATCACGCCACAACTTTCCACGGCGCGGGAATATTTATACACGCCCGTACCTGAGGGCGGTGGTGATGGTGGCGGCGGTGGCTGTGGTGGTGGTGGTGGTGCTGGCGGTTCGTGCGCCGCGTACGAGGCGTGTTTATTTGCGAAGTTTCATCCCGTTGTTTGGCCGGATTATTAGCGATCTGCGTAAGCAGAATTGAATTGCCGCTGCGATGCGCGAGGGCGACGATAAAGATCGATCGCTTCCAGGAGTATTTGCAATTTCATCGTTTGTAGAACGGTGTTTGAAAACGCGGGGGATACAAATTTCTGGATCCATCCCGCGGTAAACATTTTTTATCGCTTCGGAAATATTGCGCGCATCGAGCGCTAGTTAATTTTAATTAACGTCAGTCGCTACTTTCTCCCTCGCAAACTCTACGGAACTCCATCACTGTGCGTAGAATAAGAGAGGCTTCCGAAGCCGATCAGACATGGTAAGCCGCGAAGTCCTTTGTTATTTTTATTTCCAACTTCTTTCTGTTACGCAAGCTTTCAGCCGAAGCCGTATGGTAATCGATGCCGGTCGGCCACTAATTGTGATGGACGCGCGATGCGGCCAGCGTCACGTTAATTGCAGAAATCGTTTGCACGCTGAAAAATCTTGTTAAACCCGGTTGTATTTTCGTCGTCGAATTTCGGTGGATCGACAAGTTTCCTCTCGTGACCGGCGTGACGTGTTTTTTTTATTTATTATAACGCTGGCGGAAGTATGCATCTTCTCATTTCTGTTTTTGAGACCATTTTATAAACGCTGTTAACATTGTAGAGGATCCGTTATTGGACCGAAACGTTTAGATAATGATAATATTGAGATATTCGTAACAGCCATTGTCAACCCTCTAACGACGAGATGAATTTTCAATGTATACAGGAAAGCGGGGTTTGATCCCACGCTCCGTTTTGTTCATTTTTCACGTAATCAATGTGCAAAATAGATGCAAGGAATAAATCATAATTTGAAACATTCCTTAAAAAGAAAAACAACACGTTTACAGAGAAGAAGATTTCTTTGGATTTAATAAAAACTCCTTAATTGAGATAAATTTGTCTTTTAGCATAAAGTAAAAAAAAAACGAACGTTTGTTTCAACAAACATGATCGTTTGGTTTTTTAAACAACAAATATCTTTACGTCAAATAACGTATTTCTTTTGTATTTTCATTCAAATATTACAAGGATTGTCCCAAGCAATAAATTACTTGAAAGAAGTAACATTATGTTGGAAAAATATTTAAGAACTTTTTGGTTTCAGTCGAACAATATTTCATATATAATGAAATAAATTTTTTTTTATTAAAAACGAAACATTATTTCTTCTAAATAATATGTTTTTTTCTATTAAACAATATAGCTTACTCCAGTGAAACATAAAACATTTCCATCCTAACAAAATGATATGTGATATCAAATTATGTTTACACTAAACAAACCCAAGTCAAACAAACACGTGCACTAAGTCCAAGGAAACTTCTTTCTCTGTGTGCACGCTGTAAAATAAACGAGCGTGGGGTCGCGTCCGATCTCAACTTTTCCGTCAGAGAGTTCATGTTTCAAGGATGGGTTCTGTTTAATCGCACTAATCCGTCCGTGCTTAGACTCTTACCGCCCACTCACGTTCTGTCGTATTGAATATCTAATAAACCGAGAGAGACGTTTCTTCCTTTATTTTTGATTTATTCACTATTTCAGGCTACCGCAAATCTCACCGCGTCGCATCGTATTGTGTACGAAATCGCGCGGGCCGATTCGGATCTCCATTTCGACGGGCTCTCTCGCACGGGTCTACGAGACGGTAATTAATTTTCGAATCTTGACGCGGGGAGATACGTCTCGCCACACACGCTGAAGCGCGCGATACGCGTGCATGAAAGATCGAGCGCAGCCGGTGCTGCGCCGTTAAGTAGTCGAAGCGTGGAGAGTACCGCCCGCTCGATAATGCATCATCGCGTTGCACTATTTCACGGGGAAATGCGCCGGCACGTTTGTCGACTGCTGGGAGAGGCCCGTGCGATTACGATTGCCCGCTCGCTCGCTCACGCGACGTACGCTCGGCCGCGAGGACGTAAATCTTTGAGGTGCGACGCGGAGTTAAGAGGCCGGCTGAGCCGGCGGAGAGTGCGTTCGGTGGCCGTCGCAGAAGGACGAAGCCAAGTTATGCTCTAATTTATGGCGCGGAGCACGGACCGAGCCGCGGAGTTTGTCTCGCGGAGGCGGCCGGGGATTTAAGCCCGATTGCAGTTGACGCCCCGGTCCTGCCCCCGCACTTTTGTCCTTCGTTCTCCTAACGACTTTAGTTAGTTATTCGCCGCGGGCTGCGGAACAGTCAACGCGCTCGCCAAGTTAGTTCGCCTCGCTTCGCCGCGCGCGCCGGAAGTTGCGCGGGGCCATCGCGCGTGTTCGGAGGACAGGCGCGACAAAACGTCTCGTGTAACACGGCGCCGCGGAGCGACTTCGCTTCTGTGCGCTTCCGCGAACTCGCCGCGGAAGCGTCGTGTTCTGATTTCGTCGCGGCGAAATATGAAACAAGCGTGTGGAAATCTCCCGATCTTTTCCCCACTTGTTGTCGGATTCCGATGGGATTTTCCAGTCAGATTTTAGCGATAACTGCGGAAATCTGACTGGATCCCCGCTTCGATTTCTATACGGGAACCGATATCTGAGAGGCAGATTTTTCGACTTCGTCGAAATGATCGATTGGCCGGCCCGAGCCAGCCAGCCGCGGAAAAGCGCTGCTCATCGCACAAATGGGCGATCTAAGTTGCGTGACACTATTCACGAGCTCGACGGATGGAACCTCGTGCGATAATGCACGCGTGTAATTTGAAGAAATGCAGCCGGGCTCCCCGGAAATATTCGACGTTTGAGGGAGGCGCGTTTTTCCTGCGAGTCCGGCAGCCGTGCGTTACTTTCCGCGGCGCCCCTCGCGCGCGCGCGCGTTCGCTGCTGCGTGTACGGCATCTCTATAGCGCAAACGAAATGGAATTTTAAAAATTGAATCGCCGAGACTTGCGCTTTACGCCAGCGGCGTATTACAAAAGCGCGGGGGCAATTTCATTCATACGTAATAAGACGGGCGCATCTGGCGCCACGCAACGTGTAACGGATGCCTCGTCATCGCTTTTCGGAAAGGCCGAGGCTGTTTTCGATATTAAGGCATTTCGCGTTATTTATAAACCATCTCCCGTGTGTCCCTTCCTTTCGGCCCTTCTGCCGCACGCTCTCTCTCTCTCTCTCTCTCCTTTTCTCTCTTTCTCCCGTCTTCTCTCCGGCACCCAGGTTGAGAACAAGCGTATTAGATATTCCGTTATAAAGAGGCTGGCGTAATACCGTACGGCCAGCACGCCGAGTGGGCGAAACAGTGCGGCAGGGGGAGGGGGGAAGCTGGAACAAGGGGGTTTGTGCGAGAGCGGTTGTGAGGTCTGCAACGAAAATTAGCATTTTTTCCATGCGGCCGACCTGCGTAGCTAATATCGCGGATATAAAGAGGCGAGCGAGTGGTGGCTGGAGGGGATTTGCAGCGAAGGGGACAGAGAGGGAGGGGGGGGAGGGGGGAGGTCGGGAGGTGGCCTGAAAAAAAGCAGGCGTATTTGCTGCGGAAAGATTAACGTGTAACGAGCTACCGTGAACAAGCTGACGTTAAAGCTTTTTGCATAAACGCATGCCCGGTTTTTGATCGCGTTCACGCTTCGCCGGTGTCCATAGACGTGGGACCTGTGATCGCTTCATTGTGCCTCCTACGATAATGCACGACTGTAGGCGGAGGGCAAGGTAGGGTTGCGTATCGATTTTCGCCGGAAACGACGTCGAGAGCGACGCTGGCCGATCGGCCGCACGTTTCGCAATTTAAAAATTGCAAATACACTCTTAATATAGGAGGAAGGGGCTCCTGTGTTAAGGCTTTAATTGGTTCGCGCGCTTTGTGTGGGACGAGGGGGAAATTCGTTTACAGAGTTTGTTCGTAATGTAAAACAGAATGAACGCAAGAAAATCCGGGCAGGAATGTACGCAGTTTTTCCAGGCACCCATCCGGTTACTATCTAATATTAATGCATTCCCATTAGTTGTAACAATATTCCGTAAGAAATGGACAAGAACTTGATAGGATTTCATTCAGGATTATTTCTAGAGGAAAATTGCACATTTCATAAGCAGCAGGTTATTAATCAATTGAGTAGTTTTTTGTCTATTTACTGTTTTCGTTCGGTAAAAAGGCCCAAATTTTGTGTGTTTTTTGCGCGCAGTAACTGCAGGAAAAGCGTCACATCTTGATTGGGATCCCAGGTAGTTTTACTCCTACAGTTAAGAGACGGAAGAGTTAATGAACTGTTCAGTAACTGCTCAAAAGATGTATGAAATTTCTGCCAGGGGAAGAAGGGCGTGATCAGTTGCGAGATTTGTTTGAGTCTTTTCGATCGAATTCCAATGTTGATCGTTGCAACATTGATAAACACCGAATCCCTTGGTAAGATTAACATATAACAATGTATTTTATCGGTTAGAAATCCAATTGATATTTTCTCGTCAGCGGCGGCTCTCTAATCTTTCGGCTCCTAAATATATTATTTGCGCAATCATCGGCAAACTCGCCGCGTATTTTTCAATTTCCGCGCTTTAAGGCCGCTCGTCGCCGCGGGAAGAATACAAACATCCGTATGTTACACCTGTTTTCTTTTATCCTCGGAAATGTCTGAGCTTTCCGGGAACGTTCCGCGTTATATTTGAAATCGTCTCTCAAGTATAATGCGCGGAAGTACGTACAAAGCGTGCGTGTGCATGCAATTCTCTCATGCATGTATCGATCGCCGGGGCATTCGAACATTCGGTTTACAGATTTTTCCATCGTGTTATCTTTACGATCGCGTTGATTATTTGCCGATAGAAGCAAGTATCCTTCTTTTTAACGAATCAAATATTTTTCTTTATCTTTTTAGTATTTATCTAAAAACGAGCACGGGGAAAGCAATTTTGCTGGAAGAGCAAATTATTTGTCGATATAATGACATCGGGAAAATTTGTTAAGAATATTAATTTTTGGTTACGCCAACTGAACTTCATCGCTACAACGTTTTGCTGCAACAACAAATAATTTTTTCCGTGTAACAAATCTTTCTGTTGTCGCTATATTAAGGAACTATTCGTTGTCCCAGCGAAATGTTTTTCTCCATAAACATTGACGACTGTTCGGTCGTCAACAAAACGATTTCGAACAGGTCAATGCCGATCTTTCGTAGCTATCGCTTGTATCTCGTCTATTCCGCGCGAGACTAGCAGCGGCGAAGATCATGTTATTCATGTGTCATTGCGCGCGAATCAGTCGTCAATCGTGCGGCAACAATGAACACGTGTTCCTTGAGCGGTGAACAGCCGGTATTAGCTCACCGCTAGTAATCAGCGGAATCGGAAGTAGTCCGACACGCGTTCGAAATCATGTCGGCAAGTCCGCGGGCTATTTGTCAGATTAACGTAATACGCTCTTTAACGCTCGAAATTCGACGCGTTTCTCGTCGATACCGGCCGCGATGATGACGGTGAAATATTGACGTAGCGGCGCGGGGCCGATGTATCATGTTCATTTCGTGAAAACCATCTCATACGCCGAAATGGCATGTCGAGTGACGAATTGCAAAACTAGATAAACGCTTCGCACGAACGCATCGAACGCGCGCGGACGCGCTCCCCTGTGAATACGCGCGGCCGCAACATTTACTATCGGCCGGCGTTTAATAATTGATTAATCGGATGATTACGGGACGGATCGAATGATAATGGTGCATTATTTAGGGTAATCAACCTACATTATTGAGTGTCTGGCGAAATGTGGTTAACGCCATGCATGTTTCAAAGGCGCGACGTAGATCCGCAGTTGGCGTAAAATACGGTTATATCTCGCGCTCCTGTACGTATGTGTGTGCGTGTATGTGTGTGTGTACATGTGTTAACAGTGTACCGATTAAGATTTACATTTATACCTTTCAACGTCGCGACTGTAATCACCGAAATGCGTGTCGCGTTAATATCCCAGAATTGCTCACGATTGCGCTCTAGTGCTGCTTTTCTCGCCTTTTTAAATTCAAAGAACCGTTGACCGTGGAAGAAGCGCCTTCGTACTTTCATTTTGAAATCGTCTATAAATTCACGAGGTGCGCATTTCCATGCGCTCTCTCTCTCTCCCTCTCTTTCTCTTTTTTTCTTTCTTTCTTTCTCTTTCGTTCTTTCCCCCCCTTTTTTTTTTTGAAACACCGGTTCCGTGAGACCGCTTACGGCGGATAATGTTATTAAGCAATTTCGCAAAATCGCCGCTGCGTCGCGGGAGCAACAATAGGAAACGGTAATATTCGCGGCGATCTCATGCACAATGCATTTTTCTCTCGTAATTTTCTTTACCGGCAGTTTACACTTCTGAACTTTCGCACTTGAGCGCGTAAAAATTATCGCCCGGCCCCTCGGTGCGCTCGCGCTTTCGCCACCCCCCCCCCTTTCCTGTGTCGCTTAACTAAAAAATTCCATCTCTGACCGACGCGACGAGCGGGAACTCGTCGTCTCGGCTTAACGCGAAAATTTCTCCGGCGACACGGGATAAAGTTTGCGACACCTTTTAACCCCCGGCGACTCCCACAGCGCGGCCCGCCGGGCGGCCGCGGTAAGCCTGTTATTCGGCTACGTGCGGTTTAAAAGCGACCGCTGAACCGGATCGCCCATTCGTACATGCATTGTGCGCGCGGAGTAGGCGTACGTAGGCGAGCGTACGTGTGGATCATACGTTTCCTATTGTCCCGGTCCCTTGTCACTCCGCGTTATATCCCTTGATACCTGTGGGAAGGCACAAATGCTCCCGAAGAACACCTCGATCTACGTAACCGTCCGCACGACGTTCTACGTGCCAGTGTGGAAGGCGTCCATCAAGCACGTTCGCAGACATACGGCAACCTACTTTTGCCGGCAGGTCCCACTTCGCCTACTCCTCCCACTTCTCTTCCTCCTCGTCGTCGGACCGACCGGCGAATCGAGAGGTTATCGCTAGTTCTCGCCGAGCGTGTATACCGCGCGTCGAAATGCGCTCCCGAATATCCGCGCGACCAGCCTGTCGCTCTCGCGAGCATCGGAAATTCAAAGTAACGCGAATGAAAGCGCCGTCGTGGATCTTGCGTGTCGGGATCGTTAGCGTTCCTTCTTGAACGGAGGTTCGCGAATGGCGAATTGGCCGGATCGAATCAACGGCGAACGTAACGCGAGAAATAAATTTGGGTATACGAAGACTTGATGGCGCCTCGTAGCTGGAGCCTTTCTAAATTCGATGTTATCGGTCCGCAGGAGCGGTCGTTTGTTCGAAACTCGCCGCTTCGCTTGGTCGCCCTGGGGTGTTGCAACCATTTTACGGTGAATCGCGGCGATCTTTCACCCTGCCGTTTGTAAAAAATTGCTGATATAAACTGGACGATATATTATCGGCCGGCCCGAGCGACGTTAGATTCTCCACTTGACCGGTAACTCAATTCGATCAGAATCTGTCACGCGGACGCTACTTGGAACGATCTATCTGAATCGAATTTTGGTTCTATGTTGATACTGCAAATTTCGAATTTGAAAACTCAATGGGATTTGGATTTTCCTACGTAAGGTTTAAAAAAGGATTTATATTTGAAAATTATTTTAATTATTTAATATTCCATTATATATCGCAACATTCTACCTGCACTTAATCGTTATTTCTAATTACAAGTAACGTATTAATTGTAAAATTTATTCATCCACGCAGGTGGAATTTTCCGATAAGTAAAAATGAAATAATTTAATAAAAATTAATGGATAAATGTAATTAATGGGTAAATTGAACAACAAATTGTTCTTTCTCATTGTTATATTCTTTTCTCTTCCTTGTTATATTCTTATTGAAAATTTTACTGACAATTTTCCAATAAGATAATATAGGATTTAGAGACTCAAAAGAGACGAAAGGGAAGCAATTGTAAACTTCGTCCCAGATTTTCGCTACATTCAGCACACAATGGATAGAATATCAAGGTAATCGAATATTAAATAATCCTTAACCAATTAATCCATAAGTAAGTTCTCCTTTTCTTTATCTCATGATCTAGAATGGAGAAGAACTAATAAGTATAAACGCCTATTTATACAAACATTAAATAGGACTATCTGTAACCTGCATATTTTTATATCTCGATATTCTCTATTAAGCTTTCAAGTTCGGCGGAATTTGCGGAGTTAACGGAGAAACAATATTTCAATTTGTGAAAAATTAATGAACAAAAATAGGATATTTTTAGGAAATAATAAATTGGTTTATATTCATATGAGGAGAATTACTTTCGCTATCGACTTTCATATGCGATTTATATATTGAATGATTGATGATACTTCCATTATTACTCGGTGCGACTCTTTTCACCGTACCATTTTAGTCCGTCGAACGTACGAAATATAAACGAGCGATTGATCGATCCATCTTTTGTTCACCGCAATGACACTCTTTTCTGAATTCTCGGTGCTCTCGTTGCAGAGCGGAAACTGAAACTCTTCTCGCGGATTAATCGCTAAATACTGAAGCTTCTTTACATCCTTCGTGAATTCACAATGTGAACTCTAGATAGCTATATTTTTAGATTCGCATCTAAACACTCGGTGGAGTAGTTACGTGTAATTTTAACATGCCATAGAAATGAACTGGCTCGGTAAAGTTTTCCGGTACGTTGCAACGGTAGTTCCGGAACCGGGTCACGAAGCCGAATTACCCTACATCTCAACTCGTTAGAAATATGAAATATATGAACGTAGGGCCGTTTCGCTTCTCAATTTTGTCTTGCGGTTCCGCGAGCTCCCTTTCGAGCGATTCCTCCCACGCTCTTCCCACCCTACCGAAATCCGACCACTTTCTGGCTGCGATCTCCTTTCTCCGGAGTCCATTGGTGCACCGCATTGTTTTCATTTGGCGGTGTATCGATTGGTGGTGGTGGGCTGATGACGGTCGCGCGCGATTCGTATCGGCAAGTGTGATAAAGTCGGCACGCGTGCAGCGACTTTGTTGTGTGCGAGAGTGATAAATTAGTCGGGCCTTCATAAACATTTCACAGCTGCTGCCGACACCCAGAGTCCACCCCAAACTTCCCCCATCGGCGCGCACCTCCATGTTGCAACCGCCGAGTGTGCGCACCCTTTTATGCATCGCGTGTATTATCCCGCGTCGCGGATCGGACAGAGAGGGAGAGGACGCGGACACACTCTCGATATTTTATAACCGCGGCGTTGACTGGCGCCGGCGAATTTTTTTCCGGACGGTCCCTGAAGGGCAAACTGCTCATTTTCGCCGCATGATCAACGCACGTGTAATTTATTGACTGGAAGATTGGAGGTTCACTTCCGTCGCTGCCGCCGATGCTTATCGATCGTTCCGCGCTGATGCGAGAGCGCATCGATGTGTATTCGACGGCTTCGTTTTCCGGGTCTTCCTCGAAGAAGGACTATGTTCCCGTCGCTACAGAGGCGAGCTCAGGATTATCAGTCTAACCGAAGTTCCGCGACTGTCAGTCGTCTCGCGGACTATACGAGCTCATTGAAGCACGCTTGAACACGTCCGATTGTACGAACTAGATTGAAGCGAGTCGCAATGATCCGCTTAGGTAATTAACTCTGATTAGCGCGATCTTCTGTACGATGTATACTGGAACTTTGGCTATGATGCGCGTGAATTCGAGGGAATGAAAGAAAGGAAGTGTAATTGATAAGAATTAGATCTAACCGATATTGACGTGACCTAATTAATCGACCGAATCGTTCCGTTTTCGGATCATTCATTTAATTGCGACAGATAATAAAGACTGAGGTCGATGAAAAATTCAATTCGGTCCGAGCCCACTCGGCGCGTTTGATTTTACTCTTTCACGACGAAATGAATTTCGCACTGTCGCGCGAATAACATCCCGAGACGTCGGGAATTATCGAGATCCGCGTGAAATTAAGCGCGACACGACGGGAGAAAGTTCAACGCCAATTAACGGGCATGCCGATGGTAGGAAATTGCGTTGGGAATTAGTTAATCGTGAGTGGAGCGTTTTACAAACATTTCTTGATCCCTGGGGCTCCGTAACGGACGACATCGAGATACGCTACTGGCCAGCCGGGCTGGGATTAAGCCCGTTTTCCTCGGCTGTTAATGGTGGAAAAAGGATGGAGTTGCGTGGGTGGGAAGGAAGGATACGCGAGGGGGTTGAAAACGGCGCGGTGGCTCGGGGAGGGGGGGAGAAAGAGAGAGAGAGAGAGAGAGAGAAAGGGAGAAAGGCGGATACTTTGTCGTTCGAATTGGAGGCGAAAGTTCTGTTAGAACCAGGTCGTAATTCTCGCCGGCCGTCTGCAAAGGGACCAAAGAAAACGGCTAGTTCGCAAACGGGAAAGAACGAAGGGTGACGGTAACCTGACTCTCCAACACGTTCCACGTAACGAACTGTAAATCGTGTTTATTCTCCACGATTTACCTTCTGCGAATAGTAATTATGCTGATATGACGGGAAAACGTATGCCGGCGCAAGGAAGACCTGTGCGCGTTTTTTAACCGCGATTCTACTGGTGGATCGGATTTCCCATCCGGGAGAAATTTCAAAGCTCAGTTCTACGAAAACGATATAGGGATATGTAAATTCAACGGGGGCGTTTGCATTTGTTTAACAAGAACGCCGTGTTTTTCTACTTCTCTCGGCTCTATGATATTTAAGTTTGAAGGGGATTTAGCTAATTGAAACTTATATCATTCGTATATACTCACTATTGTATTATTGCGGCCGTCTTGTGCCCACACTGAGATGGCGGGAACTTATATCGTTTCAATATGAATCGATGGCTCCTTGTTTATATACATTTGCATTTTGCCAGAGAAAGATCAAATATTGATCAAATAGAAGAAGAGTGATTATCTCGACCACCCCCTTTGACAGAGTTGTTTATGAAAAAACAACAGAGAGAACTTGTCCCAAAAATTGTTACACTTCTTCACTCACTCGCGTACGCGTCCAAGTGATAAATAAATAAACATATTTACACAAAATGCAAACGTTTCACGGATTACAAATTACAATATTCTTCTTCCTTTCACTCTTTATGAAATTCCACGTTTGCTTACAAAATCCGTCCAACAAATTTTCTTTACTCTTTTCTATAAACAACTCGTTAATAACGCTTGTAAATGTTAAAAATAACACGTTTTATACTTCAGTGTCGATTAACGTATTATGGATGTTAATTTTGTCTTAATTTTCGACGTAATATTTGTGTTAATTTTCAACATATTCACTACGTGTTAAATTAACGCAGAAATTTATGCGGACCGTTTGGAACGTTACGAAACGTGTTAAATTTAACACAAAATTTGTTTACCGTGTATGGACAAGGAACTATCGATTTATATTGAAACGATACAAGTTCCCGTCACCCCGGTATGGGCACAACACGCAAGAATCGCAAGAATATATTATACAATTTGAAGAAACGGCTTTACGGTTGCTTTTATGGTATACGTGGTAATCACAAAAGTTAGACGAACTCGCAGCATAACGTTCACGTTCTCGGGTCGTCTTTATTTGCGAGAGAATAATCGGGGAAAACGAAAGTCGACGCGATGGGGTATAACGAGGGTGGCCAAAACAATGTTCTTAAACCACCCTTGTTCCGGACCGGAATCCTAGCCACATCCTCCTCCGCCCGGGTCCAACACGGGCCTTCCCGCACATGCACGCTGAACGCTTCCGAACACGCATGCGGTTCCCCCCCTTCCCCGTATCCGCGTGAAGCTGCAGTAGTCTACACACCAAAATATAATCCGGTAGATCGTAATAGGCATGATATTAAATTTAGTTCGTCCGGAAACTCGGCAGTAAGCACACGGCCCGAGCATTAACTTAAACGCCACTGTTAAGCCGCATAATTAATTATCCTCGGTTTGCTTCGTGTACTTCCGTGGCCAATCGTCCACTTCGCTAATTACGATACTATAATCAGACGTGAATCCGCGACTCGGCGAAAGGAAACTGCTTTGGAATTCCACGAATGCATCCTTGACTCTCTTTCCCTCGATCTAACGCGGCTGCTAATGTAGCTTCGTGCAGAGTTTACACTGCCGTGCACGAATGATCGTGTTATCCGTTCTCGAAACTCGAATACACCGGAAATAGATTGCCGGATAATTATTTCTATTTCTTTAATTGCGTCTCGGTACTCTCCAGCTGTCGAGCGAACCGGCACGAATCATATTGTACAAATTCGCGCGCGCGATAAGTGCATAAAACACTTTTCTCGTAAGAGACGCACCGGGTCTAACAAAGTTTGCCACGGTTGCTTAAAGCAACGGAGAGAAGGGAGTCTTCGGCGGAGTACGGAAGACAGGAAGCGAGAGGGTACGTCTGTCGCGGACTACTTTATCAAATCATTCCAGTGACAGCCGTAGGTCGCCTCGACAAGTAATTCAGGAACCCGCTCGTTTTCGCTCGTTCGTTCGCTTCCTCCTTTCGGCAAAATCGCTACTTTCACCCTCGTCTGCCACTCCATCCGTTCGTTCCTCCCTCACGCGCGTCCGTACGCGAGAGTAGTCCCAGGGTCTCAAAGTCGGCGGCCCGGCATCTGCCGCGGGGGCGAAGGCGTTTCTTCCCTCTCCCTCTTTCGCACGATATTCCGACAAGTTTCTTAAGTACGAGCTTGCACCGAAGCTCGGCGGGCAGAGCCGCGTCGATGCTTTTAGAAGATTAATTTGTACACTGCTGTTCCGCCCTGAAGCGCCGATAAGAATAGGCGTCGTCTACCGGCAATACCGAAAAGTTCCCTCCGGAAGCGTCGTCGCTCGGCGATTCGCCGAGTTTTTGCTCGCTTTGTGCGAATCTCCTCGAGCATCCTCGCGCGAGGGAACATCCTCTCTCCGCAGCTTGGAATCTGACAAATCGCCTCTTTCTTAATCCTCGATCAGAAGCCGTGTAAGAAACTATACCAGCGACTACAGTCGTCGCGATCCGCGGTACACGGCCGCGCTTCCCGGTTATTTCCGCGCGCTTCCACGGCAAGTACCTATTGTCGTGGCGCGTGGAAAATCGCCAAGTGGAAAATTCAATCGGTCCTTCTCTCCACGGGAAAGAGAAATTCTCTCGCAACGTCGTAACGCGAGTCTCTCTATTCGGGAGATTCGCTCGAGTCCCGATATTTCGCGCTTCGAAAACGAAACGAGAGAGAGAGAGAGAGAGAGAGAGATATTCACGACGATGGGGTTTATTTTTTAACGTTCGCTCGCTCCTCGCGAGGGGAGAAACTTATCCGTGCGAAGGAATTTTCGACGCGCCGTTATTTCCGCGCGTTACACTTCCGCGGGTGCTGCGGCTCGCGGGAGAATTCCGGGGAAGCGTTACGGCGCTCTTACAACGTGTTACCGTCCGCGAAGTGACAAGGGACACGTTTCCCTTGGATTTTGGGTCGCTCTAAGATGTCTCGTGAACGGCACCTCGGAGGCCAGTAGTACTAACCTGTTCTTGCCCGGCCTCTTTCCGAGTGCCCTAAAGTGACTTAACTTACGCCGATCCGCCGAAAGCCACGCTCCCGAAACGGGGGCGTTCTCTAACCGTAGTTTTAACGACGATTACGTGTTCTTCTGACAGTTTACGCCCCCGGATATTACATAATGCTGCGAACGGCACAGTGCGCGGCCGTTGCGCGCCGGTTATAACGGCGATACTCGTGCAATTCGCTTCGGTGGGTTCAATTGTTGCGGGAGTTTCGGCCGTCTCCGGTCGCGCATTTGCGCTCCGTGCTTTTGCGTAAGTTAAAATCGTTATTCGAAGGGCGAAAGGAAGAAAACGGCCGGTATCAATTATGACTCGAGCATGACGCACCGCGGATGCGTTAATGGGTTCAGGCATTTTAAAGACCCTCTTAATTCCGTCCGGGTGGCCGTCGTTCTCGTTCTTTTATATTGACAGTATCGATCAGAAATTCGACGTAAGCTCCTTAACGTACGAGATGGGTCTGCTTTCAATTAGCTTCAACAGGGCTAGACCGAGCTTTTCAAAGTCTTAACTTCGGGAAAGCGATATTTCAGTCCCGACAATATTCTCGGGACACTCCGATGCGGCGATCCCTTTATTATCTTCTCCTCGCTCGTTAGAAAATGGACAACGCGCGAAATGGGCGTGAAAGTTGCCAAAGCGGGACGAGCTGTCGCGCGTGTAAACCGGTTTTATTTCGGCGGCGGTATCGCGTTCGAAGACCGCGTTACGTACCGGCGGGGATATTATCGCGATGTCTAATTCCGGTGCGACCATTAAAACTCGCCGTGGCGTGGAATCGCGGTTTTCCGCGGGACTGAGATCGCGAACGACCTACTTCACGTCGTTCCGCCGGTTATTTATGACTTTCGGCCGAGAGAGCAATCGCGCGTTAATCAAGTTTACGTACGCTCGCGTATATTATTCGCGTCAATACGATTCGGGGGATGCTCGCGAGAGTATCGTCGTGTTACGGTCGGTGAATCCCGTCGGCCTACGACAGACTTTACGGCGGTTGTCGAAAGTGCGTTAAAACGCGTGTTATTAAAGATATATTTAGACGAGAGCAACAGCGAGATGCAATTTGCCGTGTCGGCGACGGCGGATTTGACAGGCTCGGGCGGGCGTAAATTTCGTCGACGATGGCCGGTTTCGCGATCCGGTTGTCCGAATTGCGTCTCGAGATCCCGCAGCGGGGAGGAGTGAGCGTCGACAACGTAAAAAGTTAGCCGACGTCGGGTTGCCGCGCGAGCGAACCTCCGTAGCCGCTATCGCGACTATCGCGATCAACCTATAACGCGGAGTCGCCTGTTCGCTTTAATCTCACTGAAAATCCAATTAAACTACTTTGCGATTGCGGCGCGTCCCAGCAGCGTGCCGGTTTCCGACATGCACGAAATTCGTAACTCGCGCTCGGTAACTTGTTTGCCTCGGCTTTTGGTCGCCTACGCGCGCTCTATTACGCCGAAATATACCGCTGCCCGAAACGTCAGGCTTCTCTACAAATTGATACCGGACAATGTTTGTATCCTAACAACGACGTTGATGCTGTCGATACGTCCTGCCCGCCCGGCGCTGCGGCCTTCGTCAAATCGGTCAATACGGTGCTTGATAAATTGCGCGATAAAAAGCTTTACCGTCACGCGTTGATTACTCCTTCGACGTTTTTCAAATGGAAACCTCACGTAGTCGATGTAGTCGTCAATTAAAGGCATCTTTGCGCCTAACCGCTTGGCTGAAAAGAAGAAGGACGGTTGAGCTTAACTAAAGCTTTTCGACGTCGTGTATCTTAAAGTTTCTTTAATAAGGGAATGCTCTAATTAACGACGGTGTTCTGATTTGTGGCAATAGCATCTGTTGTCTTTAATATGTTGGATAACGCAACTTTATATTTATCCTAAAATATATATTTTCACTCTCAATGTTATAGCAAATAGCACAAGTATGAATTCTGAGTGGTAGACTGTCATGTTTAAGTCAGTAATAGATAGGGGCGTTCATGTTTTTGCACTAATTTGCGATATTCGATTAATGATTTTTGCCTGTCAGTAATAGTGTATGTTCGTCATCTGTCAGTAATATAAGCATAAAATCAAACATTTCGCTAAATGGCACTTCCGTCACTTTTCAGGGGATATTATAAATTAATTAAAATCTTATCATAAATTCAAGAAATACAATACAATCAGAACCTAAAATATTCAAACTTCGAGCGAAATAAATTTTATATATTTCACTTAGCATGTACATTACTAATTTATTAATTCATTATCGCGATGAAGTTACTTTGTCACTAACATGGAACATTCACCTTATCGCGCAATGACATTCATCGAAAATGTTAAGTATTTTGTTTACATGCACGTTCTCGAAGATATCTATTAAAATACATAACAATGATACGATATAATACAATAAGTTGCGATACATTAAGTATTATATTTTATCACATACGTTTGCGTGCTAACATGATAAAAAGTACATGTGCACTGTTAAAATATATGTTAAGATATATAAGATACACAGACTGATATCTTGGGAAATTTTATTGATCAACGCGACGTAATAGCCTCGCTTTGATGTCGACGAGCTTTCTGCCTACAGTTTTATGTTGATCTCACACGTGCATGCGGAAGAATTGATACGCTTTGTTTTTTATCTCCATCTTCTTTCATATCCACGTAGAACGTGGATTCGCCTCTGTGGAAACGAGGATTAGTCCGTCTTGCGAAAACACGTACGGCAGTTTCGCTCGACGGCGGAGAATGTACGTAATCCGTGAGAAGCTTCCATTCGATTTCGAACGGGTGCCCGGGGCGAGTCCGTCTTGAAATCTCGTCTATATGCGTATCCCCCTCGAGCACTTCTCTTTGAAGATCTGTTTTCGCAACGTTGCGAAGTGCGATTATCTTCCCTCTCTTGCGCTGACTTCGTTCCGTTCTTCCTTATTCTCGCGTCGATTCGTTCTGTCCTCTTAATTAGAGTGCGATGAGAAACATACGAGAAAAAGTATCGCGAACGATCTCCGTTGCAAATGGCGCAACGAGCGAGAGAGGCGAGGAATTGAGTAAGAATGGCGTGTCGGTGAGGACGCGGAGCGTCGTAGCGGCTCTCGAAATTTTAAACGTTACCCCGTCTTCTTACGGCCCCTTAAACCGCCGAGTGCCGGTTTACTTTGCACCTTCCGGCTCTCTAAAGCAAGCCAGGATACTTTTCCCCCTTTCTTCTTCCTTTTCTTCTTTTTTTTTTTTCTTCACGGAAGGCACGTGAAAATAGGAGGAACGGCACGAGACCGACGGGAGCACACTCTTCGGGAAGAGAAAGAGAGAAGGAGAGAAAAAGGGAGAGACAGAAGTATCCGGCAGGCCATAAGTATGAAAAACTTCTCGCGAAGTGCCTCTTATCTTCGTGCCCTGTTGCGCGAGGAGTTTTGTTCGCTTCTGTAAAGGACGAACCGGAAAAATTATTTCTCCTCGTAGCCCACGATAGTCGAAACGTAAGAATGATTAGACCCACTTTGATAACCCACATGATTTACATACCGCGTATCAGTTCTCGCTCGGCGCGAATGCATCAGCAATCACGGTCTCGTTAACGATTCATCAAGTGCCGTGAAAACTTAACGAATCGTGTACTCCATATATGTAATCCGATGTCGCGCTCGAGGGAGGCTGTACACGCGCGCGTTATATTAATTCGGTCCCTTGAAATTTTCACCAACCGCTCCACTTCTAATATCCGCGTATATCGCAACAAATTAGAGAGGGAACTTGCCTCGTTTTTAATTCATTCGCCGCTAGTGACGAGCGCAAAACTTGTCCGAATTTATTAATATCCGCGCCGTGAATGCGTATAAAAGTTTAATGCTATCGAGGCAACGGGGGAGGCTCCGACAATTTCGGTATCTTCGGCTCTCCTTCTCCGCTTTGGAGAACCCTCTCAGAGAGCTTCGCCGTCTCCACCGGTGCCTCTCCAGCCATCGGAAATCGTGGATTACTGTCCTCTTTTCGTTGTGTAAGAATACCACAGCGAACTTCCGCCGCGGCGAAAGAAAAATAGATCTCGCCGGATACGATCCCCCCGAGAGATAACTTTTATATTTATCAAAAAAGGACCTATGTGTGTATATATAAATATATGTGTGTGTGTGTGTGTAGGCGCTACCGTCAGCTGCTCCCTTGTATTTCTTGTATTTCTAAGAGCACTTTGAAACCTGCGCGACGCCGTCGGTGTTGTTGTTGACTCCCGCCTTCTCTCCGGATGTTCCGCCATGAAATTCATATAATTTAAGTATACGGCAAACACGGAAACTATCCGACGCCGCGCGAGTCGGTGCTTTCTAAAATGTGTAACAAGCGCGAGGACGATTTCACTCTTCGTCTCTTAATTGGATTAAAAAAGTTGAGGAAGTCGAGAGACTACCGTCGACGTCTTTCTCTAATGTCGTATTTGAGATAATCGACGTATATTTTCGTAACTAACGAACCCCTCGGAGTCGACTTCGTTCAAATGTTCGGAATTAAATCTCGGTCGGAGAATCAGTTGAAAAGTACGATTTTGTTATTCACTATCCCCGCAGTTTTTCACGTCGCATCCAATACGATATCTCGCGATTAATAAACGTGCCGTAGCCTTCAGCGCCGTCCGATTAGTGCTGCGTTTTTAGCGCTCTTAAATTCGCTGAACTGCTCGTCACGCCGGGATGGCTTAAGAAAACCGTGAAATTAAATTGTCTCGAGAGAACGGCGTTTCCACGGCCACGTTACATCGCGCCGGTGCATGAATTTGCGGAGGCATTAGAGTTACACCGCAACAAAGAAAAATGCGCAGTGAAAGAAGACTCGATTATTCGGCCTCACGATCCTTTCTCTCTCTCTCCCCCCCCCCTCTTTTTTCTCCTTCCCCTTCCTTCCCCTCCCTCTCTCTCTATCTATCTCGCGCGTCATCGTTCCGCCCGATTTTTCTCTCCGCCGCTCGCAGAATGCAGGTGAACGCTGTAAACAACGGCGGGCCATGCATTTGCATATTTGCATTAACAAAACGGATAGTCTGATTTGCATGTTGAGCGCTTTCATCTTTTTTATTTAAACGAGCCTGGGATATATAACCCTCTTAAAACTCGCTTCACTCGTCTCCGGCGCGCTCGGACTCCGACCGCGCTTCGAACGGTGACAGCTTCACCGTAGCGGTAATTAAAAGTCATCGAGCATAAAAGTATTTTATTCGCCAGCAGTTCCTCTCGTGCCTTACAATGGTGATAATAATAATAACAATAAGTCGCACGGCAATTACACGGCTCGCGCTACGGCCAAAGACGAATTTCTGCAAAGCTCCAACACGCAGACACGGTATACCTCGGATTCTCGAAATCCGTCGCGCATTCTTCTCGCCGTAACCTCATTCTCTCCGGTTAATTTCAACCGTACTTGTAAAAATGTTAATTCAAGCTCGTATCACCGAAAGGTTGAAATTTCTCAAATTGCGGGGAGAACAGCGTCGAATTAAATCCCGTCGGAGGAAAGAGATCGCCCGCCTCTCTCTTCGCCCTGGGATCTTCAACAAAGGATATATCGCGCTGTTCGTAAAATACACGCTTAATACCAAACATCCTGTACATTTCCGCCGTCTCTTTAGTGGCTTTCAACTTTCTGCCAGCTCGCGCTCCGTAATCCGACGTCTTGCGAATAGTCCCGACGTCGCAATGTCTCGCTCTGATCGCTTAAGCACGCCCGGGCGCGCATAGACGAGCGTGTTCGCGAGCACGCGGCCTCGTAAATCTGTCCATCTCGCATTCGTTGCGAACGTTATGCATCCCGGAAGTTTTCGAAGCGTCGTAGCTGCGGGGCTTCGGCTGAATGGTCGCATCGATCACGTATTCCGAATGCGCTTCCCTCCTACGGCCGTTCTCCCTCCTCTTTCTCTCTCCCGCTCTTTTTCTCTCTCGCTCGGGTGCGCGCTCTCTTCCCGCGCTCCACTGCTGATCGCAAATCGATCCATCAACCCCTCGCGAGTCACGAATACTGACGCGGAAGATACTTCGTCGAGCAGCTATTGGGCCGCTCTCTCGGCAACCAAAATGGACACCGCGCGTTACGCGTATAACCCACGTCAAGGTAACTTCTGAAATAGATCGAAAATGCGATCGAGTCGAACTTTCCTCTTTACACTCCCGGCCGGGGATAAAATAAGTTCGCGCGATATAGATACGTAACGAGTTTATTCCGATCCGCCGGTACACGCGCGTCGCGAGACAGCTTGCCTTTGAATTTTAGCAGTCTCGACTATATCGTCGATAAACGCACATTTGTATTTTTTAATATGCTGGAATAGTCGCTGCTTCACAAGCTCTTCTCCACGATTGTTCTTTTTGATCTTTGATTCTGGAATCAATCTTAAATCGGATTACCTGGAATCGATTTACTGAAAATATCGGACCGGAAGAATCGATTTGCGGAAAATTGATCCAAAGAAAATTCGAATGCAATGAGCATTTAAAAGTGTTTCTTCTTATTTTACAAGTATATGCCTACTAAATCTAAAGTTAATTGATTACATTTATACAAGAACGATTCAATCCACTTGGAATATGTTTTAAGAAGAACGAAGACGAACATTTGATATATATGATTTGAAAATAAACGCCGAGGTGTGGCCGTAAAATATACGACAACGTGTGTCGTTAGAAGCTGCTCGGTGTCTGTCAGAGTTCGGAATGCATCCTCGGCCCCCCGTCGACGCGGTCTCAGATTCGCTCGCGCGAAAGGGCTTCTCGCAGCGCGAGGGACGAACAAGGGTTTCCGCTGGCGAAACGAGCGGCACTTATGTAGGCGCCCCCGGGGGATAACAGCGTTAATGAAATTGCCGGGGAAAACAGTAGCGTAATTCGAAACCGCTGATACAATATTTAATTGAATTCTTAACGCCGCGACCGGCAGGTGGTGCCTGGCTTAGTCCGGAAGCACGTCGTCCCGTACCCTGACAACCCCGTCGGATACGCTAATAATTGCTTACGCGCATTATGCGGCCGCATGCGTCCGCATCACGGGCGGAATCCGCGGCACGCTGCTACGTCTGCCGCGCGCGGTAATAGCTCCGTAAATATCGACGACCGCGTGAATCGCTCCTTCGCGACTTCGCGGCGTAAAAGGGTCGCGTTAGGGAGCACAGTGGAGCGGGGTAATTAGCACACGGCGTTCAGAAGTCACATTATGTGAAGTCAATTTTAATAAATAGACGGTTAGCCCGACCAAGTATTTTAGAAAGGTACTTTTTGTCTGGCGAACACTGAATGCGAAATCTTCTCAGTATTACAGACAATAAAGATAGAATCAAGATAAAACGAGGATAATTAGGTTAAGTATGATTTATTCACAATTTCTGAAACATTTGACTAAGGACCGATTTGTTTCGTTTTCATGGATATATCAGTCCGGTTTATCCATCATTTCTCGATCAGACAGAAAATGTTGCGCTTAGTGAATGTAGAGAGAGAGAGAGAGAGAGGGAGACAAGTCAGCGAGAGAAAAGGTGGAAGCAAAATCTCCGCAAATCTTCGACTTTCGCTAAATCGGGACCGGGAATCCTTTGAAGGATCCCGAAGATAACGATCCGCGTTACTCTTCCCTCTTATTTTCTCTCCGTAGACATCCGTGTGCATCATTATTTATGGCGCTCTTTGGAAAGAGAACGTAAGACGAGTGCACATGTACGGGAATCGATGACAGTCGAGTCAGGTCGGTACGGCACGGTACTCGCGGAGAGAGAGAAGAAAGAGAGAGAGAGAGAGAGAGGGAAGACTCTCTAATAGAAGAGACAAGAGCGTATCACGACGATTGACACAAAACGCCAATCTGGTCTTCTTCTACGGCAAACAAAGCGGCAACCGGCATATTTCGCTTTCGCCGGTAATGCTGAAATAACAAACTCACATCGCGGGAGACAGTTTGTTTTATCTCTCGCAGTTCCTTTGAACTGTCGCCCCTCGTTTGTACTTATCAAATCAAACATGCAAGAGTCGGGGAGGGGGAGAGAGTGAGGGCGGAAGGGTGAGCGGGTGGATAGATGTTCAGAGGGCTGCGAGACGCGAGATTCAAAGGTGCTGCAGAATGCGAATTCTCTGGTTAGACGGCGGACCGCTACGAGGTATGCACCCCCCGGCTCTATTAAATCGAGCCACGAGAATTCGAATTTCTCATCTCGGCGGTGTGTGTGCACACGCGCGCGCGAAAGAATCGCGGTACCGGCTCTCGAGTCGTCCGCGACGAGCGTTACAAAGTTTGTTGATCTTCCACGTTGCCATTGAATATTGAATCAGGCCCCCGCAAAGCATCTGACAAACCTGGAGGATTTTCTCCCACGTAACACGATGTGTCGATTATACGAACGCTTCGAAGCCGAGATGACGACGGTTATCTCAGATTAAATGAATTCGTGCGCGTACTTGGAATTTTCCGCGTGTGTTCCACCCTAGGGTGACCAACACGATAGAATCCCGAGTGAGACGCCCATTTGTCCCGATTTTTTATTTGACGAAAAATAAATAATACAAAATATAATAATAAGTTGTACCCCAAAACCCTTTTAAACTACGAGCGCTGCCAATAGGCGTCAAACGAAAAATTCTTGCCATGCACGAACAACACCTAAAAACGTCCGACGCTAACGCTCTCTGGACTACTTTAGTTTCTATTTAAACAAATCTGAGTTTCTTTTATTGAAATTATTTAATTTTCTAAACATATAATTGCAGACTTTATGTTTCGTTGATTATTTTTTTTAATTTGACCTCATGAATATTAGTCCAATTTTAGACATAATCATTATATTAAAACATTATATAGAAAGTTATGTTCCGTTGATTATTCTTTGATTTTATTTAAGAATTTTATCAGTCTGCTTTTACTTGAACTGATGCATATAAATGATTATTTATATTAAAATATAATAGCAAATTATGTTCTGTAGATTATATGGTCTTGACATAATAATGAATAAACATTTTATTTATTTATCTACGTTTGTCTTGTTTACTTTTTTTCTTTAGTCAAAGTCCCGATTTTTTGTGTCCCGACTTTTTAAAATCGATATCTCGTAATTGGCTGATAAAAAATTGACCATTCTAGTTGTATCATAACGTAACGACTCAACGACGAGACCTTTCCCTCTAATTAGCAACAGACACGAATCGTAACGTATCGCTTGGTCTTGCGAGAGTTTAATATTGAGAATCAATAAACGATCGAACGTTGTTTGTTGCTTTTTTTTACAACCAAATAGTCTGTAATTTTTCCACCAAACTGAATCGAGATCATCGTCTTACATTTAAAACATTGAATGTTTAATCAGGTCGCATCACGCTAAGAGGATTATTGCAACGCGCACAGAGCATACGGATACGTGCGGACGGGGAACCGTCAACGTCATCGTGTCCGGGTTCGCTCGGGGTATTTGCCGCTTGATCGATAATTTTGCAGCTATCCCACTTTCCTCGGATGTACGTTATTTACAGACATATTGTGCAATTGCTCTCGGGGAACATACGTTCGCTATTACGTTCCGCAATTACAGCCGAAAAAGCGATAATCTTGTATATATGGAGGCCATCGAGCGACTTCGAATTGAGAACCCATCACGCGGCCGCGGAAACTGCTTCCGAATTATTAGTTTCTTCTTTCTTTCTCTCTCTCTCTCTCTCTCTCTCTCCTTCTCTTCCTCCTCTCTCGCTCTTCTTCTTTTTACGCGCCCACCGCCTCGTAGCCGATACGGCCTCGCGAGCGTTCGTGCAAGAAGACCGTGTGGGAGGACTTGCGGCCTACCTATCGTAGCCTTGATAAACAGCCGACCCTCGCTACGGCGCGGAACCATTATTGGAAAAATTAAGAGGACCATCCATCCTCAAAGGTACACTTCCTCCCCATCCCGAAGCCGGATCTCGGTTCTTACCATCCCCTTTCTCCCATCTGACGGATGCAGTGACCGCGCTCTAATGACAGAAATTTCACCCGACGGCGGAAGACAGGTGGATCGATTATACGTGTATTCGGTATACGATTTAACAGGAAGCAAGTTGAATTGGATTTAGCCGAAGAGGATGTGTACTCTTACATGAGAACGTTATTCTTGAGTAATCTTTGCGTCAGCCGAAACGACTGAAATATTTATTTGGAGCGTATTCATTTATCATTACATGAGGACTTTTATTAAGACGAGGTTAATATGTTACTAACATAAAGAATTAAATGAGAAAGATGAAAATTTAGAAGAGGAAACCGAAGATAGAGAGTGGCTTCTACGACATGATAAAATTTGATAAAATTTTGTGATGTCTGTATGTGATAGAATTCTTTCAAAATTTATCTGAAATCCGTTTTCGTTCTTTCATATATGTATTTGATTACATAATCGTTGACGCCTGTTTCCGTTTCCACTTATAACAGATATATTAATTTCATTCGCGAAATAATTGAAGTATCTTCAGAATAAATCGAAATGTCTCGATGTTCCGCACAATTTCGTCTCGGATTATCAGATAGTCGCGTCAAAGAAGAAAGGGAAGGAAATTCGGAATTATTCAGAACGTGTCTGATTCTACCGAACACTGATAATTCCTACGCCGATCGTTTGTATCGGCATTAACTTCGCTATAATGAGACAAGGCAAAGTCGCGCGCTGACCTTGGAGCTCGACGGAGCGGAATTCAAATTCCGCCGGCGACTGAATCGGGGAAAATGCGAAAATCCCTTCTATCCCGGAGCGTTTGTAAGAATAAGTCGACGGAAGAGAGTCGAGATAAATCTTCGGCGAGTGGAAGTCACGCTCGTCTAACCCCGCAATGCGGAGATAATCTCGAGATATTCGCTTCACGGAATACAGATGAATCCATCGGCACTTTTCACTTATGCCCGCGCTTCGATCTCCCGGTCGGCTTCCGCTCCAAGGAGGGGGAGGAAAGGTGGGAACGAGCGTAGCTCGTTTCTCGAGCGCGAAACATTCTTCGTTTCCGCGCGTTCGCCTCATTTTCCTCATCTTCCTTCTTCTTTGTTCCACTTTGCGCCTCTTGTCCTCCCACCTCGACACCCGCCGAGTCCCTCGCTCTTCCTTGCAAATTTACACATCCTTCCTCTCCCCCTCATCCTCGCGCATACCTCTCACCCTCGTCCTCCGCCTTCTTCGCTGTCTCATTTGCATCCCTTAGTCCCTTTTGTCGGCGAGTCGATTCTCTCAATTCCGTCATCCATTTACCCTTCCGCCGGCGGTCCTGCGCATTTTCACGGTTCTTTCAATTTTACTACTCACCTGCCGCCCTTTCTCTCTCTCTCTCTCCCTCCCTCCCTCCCTCTCTCTCCGCCGAGTTTACGGTTCTGTGCGGTTAAGAGCGAAACGTAAAGCCAAGAGCCGTCGCAATCCCTGCACCGCGGACGATAATCTCGAGATTTTCTTGGCTCATTCCACGCTCGGTCGCTCTAATCTCCATGCGGCCCCGATTCTCGATCTCCAATTCCGCCCGCCGGCAAACAGTCTCTTGATTTGCGGAACCTCGCGATTCTACCGATGGACGCAATATAGCCCTTTCGGATCCACTTTTCTTTGTCGGCTCTCGCCGTCATCCTTCCTCCCGGTTCGCGCTCAACCGACCATTTCCAGGTCGTTTCGCGTTACTTCGTTCTGCGTCATTCCCGCCGCCTCATTTACATTCCCGCGTCGACTCGTTCTCGACTGGGCGAGTCCTCTCGATTCGTTCACCTGCGTGCTACATTGCCGTCGCCATTGCACACGTCGGGCTTTCCCTCTTTGTTCTTTCTCCTTCGACCTGGTCACCGTCATCCCTCGTAATCCCCCTCGAGAGGTGACTTCTTCGCGCTGACGGTATTATGGAGAGCGATCGCGGTTATTGAGGCCGACCCCGATGTCAAAGGGCAGCGGGGTAGCCCTCTTGCGAGCCCTTTATTAAATTTCTAATAACGGAAATAATTGTTATTGAGATTGAGCCCCGATGGATGATGTTTGCTTCGGCAACCGGTTCCGAGGGTGAAACGCGCCGGCGGGAGTGGACGGAAAATGATCGGAGCCCGGCGGCGGGGTTGGGAGGGGAGGACGAAGAGAAGAGCTCGATAATTCCATTTAATGTCTGCGTTCTTGTCTTCAACGTCGGCCGAGAGGACCCTTTGGACCCTCGTCCCAGACCCGGTACAGAAACCGGAGTCTCGAGAGCGAAAGACGGGCTCGATTTGTGTCTACGGTCTTAAGTCGAGCCTGCTCTCAGCCGCTGTAATAGCTGCGCCGACTATCGCGACGTCGAGCACGAGGACGATGAGGTATCTCGAAATTATCCTCGACGGAAGAGATCGCACGAATCTTCGAGCTACTATGTAAATTATTAGCTCGAGAGGCGCGCTGCGTCTGAATGAAGGCACACACACACAGGCGTGTTGGAGGTCTCGGGACGGGGCTGGTATTGGGATTTGTCACGCCTCATCCACCGACGCTGAATTTTTCATTCGCGCTCGTGACATTTCCGGAGACGACGCGGGAATAACCGGATTTGTCTATCGGCATAGGAGGACGATGGCGAGTATGTTTTCCGAGCGGTCGAATTACATACATTTTTAACGTCTTTAGTGTGGCGTTAAATATTCGCGGTATTAAATATTAGCGCACGCGCGCGCTGCGGAAGAACGGCGGGGGGGTCCGCCGATTCTCCGAAAAGAATGGCGTATGACAGGCGGAGCGTATGCATGATTCAGTCTATAAATTATTCCCCGCGCTGGTTTATTACATTTATACGTGGTCGGCGCGAAATCTGTCCCGTAATAACAGACACAGAGTGGAGGAAGCGAGTGTGCGTCGACTGCGAGCTTGGTGTACCATCGCGGAGAGGAATCTCGTTTCGTAACTTAACGCGCCGTAGATGAAATTCGCTGCTCAGGAAGCGAAGAAAATACGTAAAACGCGACGAAGAATCGGGTTTGGGAAGATGAGGGGGGATACACGCGAAACACACCGTTGCGGCGGTAAAAAGCCAGCACTTTGCGCCGCTCCGCTCGACACGCTCCACGTTGTATCCAGCAACGAGCAGCTGCGCAACGAGCGGCGTTTCGAACGTTACCGCCTGCCCCCCCCCGAAAAGGATCAGGAGTGCGAATCGCGATTTGTCGGTCGATCGATCGCGCGCAGGTACATCGGCCTCTCGATCAGCGGTGAAAAACGGATCTCTCTGCCTTCGGTGGTTCGGCAAACTCCTTGAAATCGCAAGCCATTCTCGCGCGAGAGTGTCATCGAAGGGTCTACACTCTCGGGCCCACTCGCGACTCGACGCGGCTCTACGCGACGCGCGACGCGCCGATCCGTTTCATTGGCATTGCAGATGGCAAATCGCGAGCGGTATACAGCGAAGTCCGAGATCACAGTAAACACCGGTTGCGGCGTGCCATTAGGCGGTTAGAGAGGTATTCCGTGTTGCTCCATTCTAATCAACCGACGTCGGCGTCGGCTGAGCGTTGCCGTCGCAGGCGCGCCAATCAATTGCACACCCAGAAATCTCCCTGGTGGCACCCGACGCCCTTTCGTTCACCCCCTCCCCCTCGTCCCACCGCCGTCGCCGTCGTTCCGCGTTCCCCGCCCACGCTCGGTCCCTCTCTTCACCCGCGGCACTGTTTTACCCTCCAGAGGATTAGCTAATGGTCCGTCCGCTGTTTTATCGGACAGATTCGCATCGCTCCGGGCTGGAGGACGTGAAATGTCGGGTGAAGGGACATGGAACGAGAGCGGGAGTACGAACGGAAAATCCGAGGTACCGAAAGCGCGGACGGCAGCCTCTCTCTCTCTCTCTCTCCGCTGTCGCCTCCACCTTTTTTCACGCTTCTCCAGTTTTCACACGTGCCGTAGTCCTCGCCGTATCCCACAGAGCGCTTTATAACCGTCTGATGCGGGCGGAGTGCTGCACCGCGCTGCTGGCCGGACGGGCCTGGAGGCTGCGCGAAGATAGCATTAAATGGAAAACGCGTAAATCTGATCAAGCGCTCCGATTAAGCTTCCATTTCTGGTATTACTCCGCTCACGTTCGAGTGCCGCTCTCGCTCCGGGCCGGTTATGAGTTTCAGTCACGGCATCGATTTTTTCGTAATGGATCAATCGATTAAGCCCGGCGCGATTAAATATTATCGTGCGCGTGCTGGAGAGAGCGGTATTATCGTAGCCTTCGGTATATCGCGAGATACCGATTGAAGTTAACGACGGTGGACTGAAAGGTAGCTCAAGCAAGCTAACTTGACGATAACGTTGTTACCGAAGTATCTCGCCTCGTGACTGCTCCCATCGGTTTACGCGGGATCGAATTACATCGGATTAGATGAAATTCGTCGCGGATCCTTTTTGCCAAATGGCGGAGATTTATTTCCAGCGGATCGTAAGCGGATCGGACGCGAATGACTCGGGCTATCCGCGGCCTGGGACACGGAGGCTTAGGTGAAACGAACCAGCTGCGGAGGGAATAGCGCGATCTTCCGCCGCGATCGCGCCGGCCACTTTGATCTTGTTCTTTCTTTCGGGAAACGCCGGCGAGAAACCCATTCGAGGCCCCTCCTTCCCTCTTTCTTCCCTCTGTCCGTGTATAGAGGCGCCTAGAAACGCGGAACGACGATTGAAGACCGGGGGCGAAGTGGCGGGAGTACTAATCGCGTTCCCCGCACAATTTACATTTAATCAAAGGGAAAGCCCATTGGCCGCGCGCGCTTCGTGCTATTTGCTTGCCATTGAAATCTCTCTTTCTCCGCCAACCCCGCCGACGACGCCCGTCGTCCTGACGCGTCGTTCGCGTCGTGGATGGAATACGTAAAGTCGTCCTCACCTCGTCGTCGTCGGCCCCGATCGCGCCGGATGAAATCCCCGCGCGCGTTAAATCTACGTTCGCCGCCGAAGAATTCGCCGCCATCGCGGCACGTATCCGAACGTCGTCCACTCTCGCCGCTCGCTCGTGAATCCGTAAGCACGGGGAGCTGCAGATTGCGACTTCAACGCCGGTGCTAAACAACTCGGCGTTCTACCGGCTGCGTCTAGAATACGTAAACTATCACTTTATACGCGATGGAGGTGTAAGGGCGAACGTAAAAAGCGACGGCTGGATTCTCGGCCTCTGCATCTGGCATTCGGAAGCATCCTCGCATTCCCGATTCCGCCTCGGCGTAAACATCCGTTCGAGCGTCAATTTTCTTGAACGTTAATTTCGATTGAAGCGCGTAAAATTGATTACGTTCGATAATGAAGCCGTAACGGCAGGGACACGCGCATTTCTCACTCGAGAACGCGATGAATCCGTCTGAAGCGCGCCGAAGTCGTCACGGTCAACGATCGAGCGGGTGAGCGATAGTTGTCTTTCGATTAGCCCCTGAATGTTCCGTCACGTCGAGGGAGAAATGGCGAATGAGTTGCAAGCACTTTTTCGCTCCTTGTCTTGGCGACGTCCGATCGACGGCATCGTCGTCGCGTAGTCGTCGTTAAGAAAGCGTCGGGAAGTCGCGATTAAAATCCAGACACGCTTCGATAGACAGAGAGAGGGAGGGAGGGAGAAATTTACAAGACTCTATCAAAACTTGGCGTAATCAAGAGGCGAGGAACGAAGCGAGAGTTCGAAAGTGTTTCGCGAGGACTGCGCGAGGAGTGACGAAATTTGCATTTAAATCGCGTCTCGCGCGCCTACGTGGGATCGTCTCGATCGAGGCCGATACGACGACGGCCCCTCGAGTGTCCACTCGATTACTTTTCTCGGTCGGGGAGTACAAAAGGGCCGTTGCCGGAGCGCGACGTGGAAATGACGGCGATAAAAATCTACTTCGGGGAGGGTGGTGGTGCGCGTCGAGAGGGACAGCGTGGCCTCTCGAACAGGTCGTCGTGCTTGAAGGGCTGAAGGAGCGAGTGCTTGCTTATTATTCGGACGCCGTTTAATAAATTATCGTCTGTCATAAAGCGTCGAAACGGCACGGCCTGCTTGTTCGTAGTGGAACGAAGCTCGAGGTAGAAGCTGGAATCGCAAAAATACGCGTCGTGTGCATCGCTCGCGACGCCAAAGCGACTGGGATTTTTCACACGTACGTGTGTGTGTGTGTACGCAATATCTAGCACTGCCATCCAATCACTCAAGTCACCTTCTGTCACTTTTTCTTTACAAGTCACTAAAAAGTACGCTATCGTCCACAATGGGTCACTACACTGTTAACCACTGTTATCAAAGTTGGAGGTACATGTTGAAATAAAAACTGTACGTAATTACAAGAAACGTTTCGAGGTACGTACTTTGAATTTGGAAGTACTATGCAATAACTTCAAATTTGAAGGTACCTCGTGGTACTTCCAAATTCCAGGTTCGTACTTTGAAATGTCCCTCATAATTACGTAGGGCTTTTATTTCAACGTGTATCTCCAATTTTGACGATACATATGTTTAACAGTGTATAGTCACTTTTTTTCCTGAGCTGCCGTTAAATTTGTCAAAAATAGGCGTTATTAAATAATGGTGTTAAATTGCATTTTACGTAGTGGAAGTAAAATTTTACAATCTCGCAAATTCATTTATGTTATTAATACATGTTGTAAGAATTATAATAAATAATTTTATGTTCTCATCGCAGCTGGAAAATATATTTAGTTGATTAGATTTTAACAAACTTTTCAATAATATATATTTATATCATGTTTTATATATATATAATCTGAAATAACTAGCTTTGGGGTAGGTTGGCCTGAAAAGAATATTTAATATTTTTCATAAAGATATTAGTATTAAGAAATATTTGATATGCAATGTTCCATTTATTTAATACATACAGAAAAAATGATATATTAACAGCACTGGTCTAAATTGAACGAATTTTGTTATTACTCCTCTGCTAAGAAGCAGTCACTATTTCACTTGTTTTGTTCCGGTGAATGGATGGCAGCAGCACTTGCGATATCTCGGAATAACGAAAATAGCAGTACCGTAAATCTTTTTATCGAATTTGTTTCCATAGTCGATGATGAAACAGAGAAAGAGAGAGAGAAGATTCTACGAGATTACCGAGTTATTTTTCGTTCGAAATCCCAATGGATTCATTCTCAGCGAAAGTTTCTCGGGAAACCGGATATTGCGTAGAGATCAAATTGACCGGCCCCAGAAATTGATCAATTCCAGTCAAGTTGAACCTGAAAATCTGAAAACGTTACATAAGCAAGCACTCGAGAAAAAAGCGAGAGCGTTGAGATACCGCGTGTGTGGGTTGCACTGCACGTGCGCGATGGAGGATATTCGTCTATAGAGAACTACTTTTCCTCTCTCTCTCTCTCTCTTTTTCACCTATCTCAGAGAAACGATATATCGACCCACCTTTGTGTTATTGCCGGGAAATTGGAAAGTTTTCATAGATATCGTAGCCAGGACGAAGCGCGGCCGTGCTTTCGCTCTCTCTCTCTCTGTGTGCTCGTAGATTTCACGAAATATTACTTCACGCGCGGGTCCTGATATTTCCTCCTCTCGAGAACGAGTCGGGCCGGATGTATTTACGAGCGAGGCGACCATTCCGCCACACCGCGAAGCTGTTATCCGACGAATTGCATGCTTCAGTCCCTTTTTGCGAGTCCGCGCGCCTGTTTTTCTCGCTTATGCCGCCACCACCGGTGCTACGTTCGATCAACTGTGCATTTGACGCTCATAGGAACAATTAGTAAACAACAACAACGAGAGTTTGTTTCAAAAACACTTGTATTGCTTACTCGCAATTTATCGACGTCCTCTTGACGCGCGTTTCAAATATTTTACCGCGCGATATAATTATTACAAAATGTTTTAATCAAATTACAAAACGCGCTCGAGAGATACATCGCACGCTCTCGGTCGTCGCGATATTCGAAACGCGCTCTGCTCGACCGGCGGGTAATCTATTCCTATGCGCGATAAAGGCGGGGCATCAATTTCAAATGCGTGTGCTCGCGAGTCACATCCGACAGATTCATTTTGCGATATTTAAAGGTGCGCGCACGGAAAAAATTAATCTTAAATCAATGATAGATATGTATGTAAAAATATCATTTTCTTAGATTTTTCATCTTAACTTTTATTTTTCAAAACTCGTGTATTTTCAGTCATGGTCTAAAAACATGGAGAGAAAAAAGAATCAATCCCTGCGGCTAAAAAACTAGTTCTCAGAGAAATTCTCCCTAAAAATTAACTGTGTACATAATATAGCTGAAATTGAGTTAATTTAGTTAATTGTTTTTGTTCTTATACCTAATTTTTCACTCCCCCCCAGCTAAGAACTAGGTCTGGTAATTAAATTTCAGTTGTATTATATGGACAGCTGATTCTTTCTTTCCATGATATTCTGCTGGACGGGCCCTCGTGAACTTGAAACCCACTATTTGATCACAATAGCGAACGCATTCGCCGTACGTTATTTATTCGTTCGGTGTACACCCACCTTAACGTGGGCGCTATCGTGTGATTCTCCGAAGTCCCCAGCCTGTCGTCTCTCCGACCTCCGTTTCGCCACCCCTCTTATCTAAGGGCATTTTTCTCGGAACGTTCTCATTTCGCCGGTACGAGCAATCGGTGTGTAGGTGTGCCCTCGCTGGGGAAACGGAATTGATATCTACACCCGCCCATTTGCTGTCCATAATTAGAGCGGTTGAGCGCAATGCCGCGGGAGAAGCCAGAACGCGCCGCAGCTTGGATACTATCCGTCTATCAAAGACACGCATTGTTCGCGGGAGTGACGGCGTCGCGTCGTCCCCGCTCGCGACCGCTTGCTCGCCTCTCTCGCGGTCCGGAAATTAAATACTCCCTGGAGAACGAAGAGTGAAGGAGTGAGAGGGAGAGAGGGGGAGAGAGAAAGTCGCGTTCGCTTTCCCTCCGTTGCGTTTGCATCGGCCTGGCTGATTCCTCAATCGGTCCAGGAACGGCCATTGCGAAACTTTCCGCCCGTAAGGAGCCAATGAAGAGAGGCGGGCTGAACGAACGGGGGACGTTAACCGTAGCGTCCGAGAGGACGACGTCCCGGAGACGTCCTCGTCTTCCGGCGAAGAGGAGACGCACAGGAAGTCGCTGTCTGTAATAAGGGACTCCTCCTGTTTTCTCAGTTTTCTCATCGCGACGATTTTCGTAACGAACTCAGCTACGGTCGTACGACGACCTTTTCCGAAACGGCTCTGAAACGGTTATGAACGCTCGCACGGAGACGACATGATGACGCTGCCGCGTGCGTGATTCCGTTTATTGCATCGCTCATGTTCGCTCGTCCGAAGGCGACGAGAAAATATCGCTCGAGTTTCGAAGTATCGTTTATTTATATCGAAGCAGGCGATACCGTAATACTCGCTACTCGTTCGCGTTGATATAATATAATAAAGTGTCGCGGGATGTGCCGCGCTTTATGCGATGATTCTCGCGCGCGAGTTCCATTACCTCGGCGCAAAATAGAAAGTTGGCGAGACGGGATTCGTTTCTCGGCGTTTGCATCCTTTTTGCATCCTTGACGCCGGTGTTATCGATCAATTGGAAATTGCAAAAGTTCCATTCGTACGTAGGGAACGAAGTTCGTCCGCCGAAAGAAGACGGCAGGAGGGAGTGGCGGGGAGGGCGGAAAACTCTCGGGTTTCCACCTCGCTTCGAGGATTTGGTCTCAAATTTCAACCGCCTCGTTACCGATCGAAAAGCGCGGAGCACCTTAATCGCGACCATCGGATGGCTAAAAACGCATTATCCAAGTTTTCGTATAATCGATCCAGTTCCCAACATCCCCACCGCGCGCGCGCGCGCGCGCATCATGAACCGAAAACTTTCTTACTACGGCCGGAAGAACGCGTGTTTGGCTCAGTTGGGAACACGATAGCTTCAGACACGATGGATCAGACAGCTCGCTGTAACTCGTCCCCGAACTTGCTTAAATAACAATTTACGACGCTGCGCCGAGCGTGAAAGTTTCTTCATCAACTCATAAAAGTAAATAATTATTCCCCACGCAACGTCGTGTATCAGTGAAGTCCTTTGAATACGCACGAGAACGTCGCGACTTCGCGTGTGTCACGACTAGAGATATTCAAACCAATTCGAAGTTACTTTCGGTGATGCGGTTGTAAAAGTCTCGAGGATTTCTACTTATTTTAATCTAAAATGATCGAGTTTTTTTTTTAGAGCAAGTTACGCGGACCGTCGTTATATTTATTTCAAGCGTTAGACGGTTGAAAATTTTGTGTAAATAACGGTTCGTTAACATTTTTATGCCGCATTAACATGGGAACATGTTAAAAGTACACAAATATACGTTACATTAACATCTATACAACAGCTTGCTAACATATTACTTTTTAATGTGTTCATTTTGTTAAAGTGACATGAAAATGTCAATGGGCCGTTATTTACACAAAATTTGTTACTATATAAAGCTACATGACACGGTTTAATTGCCTGCGACTTCGAAACTGTATCAAATCCACACGACATACTTGCCGACTCACATTTCTTCGACCGGTCACGTAACGTCGACTATTCTTCTGAGGAAGCGCGGTCGTTCGGTGACATTCTGTAAACGGCATGTGAAATTCATTCACGCTGTAACGGAGAAGAAACGCGGGAAAAAGGTGAACGCAGATGATGTCGAAGCCCTACAAATCGGTGGCGCGCCAAATTGAGGCGAGCTAGAAAAATTGCGGAAATTGCTAGAGCCCCGCTAGACTTAAATTAATTCGCTCGGACGGACGGAGACGCGGACGACTTGGGGTTTATATTGGTGCAATTTCTCCTTCCCTCGCCGTTCCCTCTTCCTTCTCCCTATCGTCCTCTCTCTTTCTCTTCCTCTCTGTTTCTTTCTCTCTCTCTCTCTCTCTCGCCCCTGCAAAGTGTTTCTGCGAGGGCTGACTGACAAGGTTTCGCCATTTCCGTGACGCGTCCGGTAACGAACTTCGACCTCCATAACTGGCGAAACACTTTACGCGACTACCGCGAGCTTCTCCGCCGCGCGTTTCTTCTTTCTTTTATTATTTTATACTTTCCATCTGTTCGGAGTTTGGCGTCCCGTCATTCCCGACGGTGCCTCTGCGTTGGCTTAGACGCGTTGTTGAAGTATACCGTGAGCGCGACGCGGCTACTCGAGTTTTAATATCTCGTCTAAGTGGTCTGTGTTTCTTTCCTTTTTCCGCAATTTTTGCAGACGTATGTATTTTCGCCGACGAGTCAGCCTGTCGTTTTCGTTCTTCGTTTAAGCTTCTCGCTGCATTTATCGCCTGCCTTTTTAATCTATCAACGTGATCGTTGCAGCTCTCTCTACCTTCCCGCGTGAAGCGGCAGCTCGCTGTTAATTGCTTTAAAGTTAGTTTGCGGTCGCTGTGTGAAGCCCATGTTCGCCATATACTGTATACTGGGTGTCTGACACAACGCATATCAACGTTCATGTACAGACAAAACTCATCGAATTAAAGTTCTCGTTACTATTTTCCTTTTCTTTCAAATTGCATTTTATATTCACTGAAAATATTAAACTGACGTTTTGCGCTAGAAATTCACAGTTTTCCATTTGTTATGAACAGATTAATAGATTAATTCTTACGTTAACGTAAATAAATCGAAGAAATCGATGTCTTTTGCATTTACATAATTACGCTAATTAATCCTTAATTCACCGAAGAACGCTTTCACGCTTATCGAAAGCGCGGTAATTTCTCTTTTACAACGATTTTTGTTTCAAATTGTTACGATGCTTAGAAGCGAAAATATCGACCTTTGTTTCGATTCTTGCTCCTGATCGGGCCGGCGCTTGGGGTAGGTCACGCGTGACGCACACAATGAAAAGCAATCTCTTTGGTATACGTTTATGCTGTTTTTGCTAATGTGGAAATTTCGAGCGCCGTGATCGATGAAAACATGGCAAACATGTTCACACAAGCAACACGCAGCCGCTCTCATTCGCGATAGAATCATCCAAATTTGTTTCCACATTTATCGCCTTTCATCGAGCGTGACAGTGGCGAAACTAATATTGTTGCTATAGTCAAATTTGATAAAGAAATATATTTTCGATAATTATAAATTATGTCGTTATATTCGGGGAGTTTCTGAATGTTTTAAGCCCGAAGAATACGATTTTTTTCTTCAGTTTGATCAGCTTTACTTGCACATAAGCGTTGGCACGCATTATATCAGACAACCTATATGATAAATTGATATCCGTGCCTCGCCTGCGCGCGTTGTAATTGTGTAATATCAAAGAGGGGAAGTAAAGTAGAAGAAGGAAAGAGAAGGTGCGCGATGCGACGCGAATCGAGTCACAGTTCCCGATAAGATTTGCATCGTCGATAAGTTGCCGCAAAGTTGAACACGGCAAGTTGCGAAAGACTATCCTTCTCTTCGTTTTCCTCCTCGACTCTCACGAAAGGTAATATCATTCGTGTTCAGTTTAATCCAGAAGAATTTCTCGCCCTAAACCGAAGCTTCACGCGTGAATCTCCCGGTGCGAGCTACTATTTATACAGGGTGTCGCGAGACGACTTTCTCTCGGGCGCGAACTGAAGGGAGGCATGCGGCGTCATCGCGTGGTTTCGCTTCGAACGGCGCCCCGTGAAAGGATTGTTCCCCGTCCTTCGTTATTCCGCTCGTAACCTCCGCCGAACGAAACTCTTCGGCTGCTTTTTCCCCGGAGCACGACGTCTTTTTAGGCTAAGAGCCGGGAACTTTCGGTATAACTTTTCCTAACCGGGTGACGGTAGTTTCGTCGGCAGATAAGACGCCCCTCATAACCGCGCCGGGATTTCACGAGTTGAAAGTTTCTTCCCTCAGAGCAAATCCTCGCTGCGTCCTCGCGCGCGTACCTCGCCCGGGGCAACTCGAGTCGCAGTCCCTTAGAACGTCGACACGATCGAGCGGATTATTCGATCGAATTACCGCGTCTATAACTCACGCGCTCATCTCGAAACGGAAAGTCGGAAAATAACGAGCCGGCACGGGGAGTTCGCGTTTTCATCGCGATGCATCGCAGATTGAACGCAGTAGCGGTAATAGGCAATCGTGAAGGAACAAAGCTTCCCTTCCGCGTGATAAGATGAGCAATAAATACGATACGACCGACACGAACGGTACTCACCATTCTCCGCGACGTGTTCGGCGTTCGTTTAGAAATTCAAGGATCGGGTTCGGCGCGGAGTTCGTTTAGAAATTAAAGGATCGGGGAGAAGGCTCGGTATTGTCGACGCGTTATCCTTTAACGAAGCCGAAGTATCGTGAGCGAGCGCAGGCGTTCGACCTGCGCTGGCAAACAGGATTGGAAGAGTTGGGATAACGGGAGTATCGTGAAACTCAATATCTTGAGTAACAAGCGTGGATTCAGTTTTCTCTAACAGTCGACGTGAACGAGCGCGAGGTCGGCAGCGACACGTTTGAGGAACCGGGAATTTGTCTTGTCTTATCGAGCACGTGAGAGGAATGATGAGTGTCAATACGAGTCAACCGGTGGCTCGTGACGTTCAAAGAACCGGGGGCTCGGCGGGTTCGCCTCGTTCGTGGGATATTTGTGGGTTTGTTAGCGGCGTAATTTATATCCCTGCCATTGATTTTCCGAAGCGCGATCGAGCGAGCGAGAGAACCGGAGAAGCGAAGAGAAAAAGGAGAAGAGAGAGAGAGAGAGAGAGAGAACCGAGTATTGATCGCGGAAAATTTAATACCGCGAAAGAGCCTTGGATGTCATTTCGTTTCGCTCTAAACGGTATCAGGTGCCGGTACTTAAATCAACTCCATCTAATTTTACTTATACTCGGGCCGATCCGCCTTCCAAGTCGTCGGATTACCGTGCGACAAACGAAGCTCGCGAAATTGGAGCGTGCTTCTTACAAATGCGCTGTCACAGGAGCGTGCAGCGCGTCCGCGTTCGATCCGAACATATCCAGGTTACGTGAATCAGTCATTGCGTACCGATCGATGGTAATAACGGAAAGTCATCAGGCGATGGTGGGATATATTATAGCGAAGCGTCGTTCGCTCGGTCGTTCGATCGATCGCTCGCTCGCTTCGCCGCCGACTTCTTCTTTATTAATCTTTTCTCGCGCGCCTGGCGGGGTAATTTCGTCAGAACTGCCGACAAATATCGGTATTAACCATCGCCGCTGGGGCGGCTATTAAAGTCATCTTTGAATCGAGCGTGCTCCGCTATCGGATTTCGCTGTTTCGCCCTCTCGACGAGCGAGTTGGCTTGTTTTACGGGATGCCAAGTGCATTAAAGGTATATTAAATTACGAACGGGCACGCAATAAAGATTTCATAACTGCTATTCTTGGCGAAGTTGCCGCAACATCCTGTCTTTCGCAAGGACCGGAGGACTGTCCCCGCCGCTAAGAAGTACTTAAAAAACTTTGAACCGCTGCGCCGCGCGCAGCGTCGTTCAATAAAAATTAATTAGCTCGGACTTGGCCGGATGAATATCTATAAACTTTCCGCGGATGGATCTATACGCGGCTCCGTTTATAATTGCGTCAAACTTTCTGGTTTTGCCCGCGCGTTTATTATCTCTTTCCTCGAAGTCGTCCAAAGTCCACTTCAACCCGTTTCATTCTCAAAATATTTCGAAACGTGGGAATTCCCCCGGGTAGACCGAGTTAGTGAATGCCCTCGTATATTGATTAAGAAAACCGCGGCCTTTGATTCCGCTTCCGCCGTCTTTTATTCTTCCGCCGTTGCTTTCCCGACTTCCGCTCTGATGATGGTTACACACGAAGAAGCGGACGAGAGCGCGGGATTTCGAAGACCGCGCTGAGATCCCCCTTTTCTCGCGAACAGCGCGACGAATTCCCGGCGAAAAAGTATCAGGCCTCTGATATGGTTTCTTAATGAGCCTGGAATTTCACCGAAGTCGCTACGGCGCGTCTCACGAACTATCCTCCCCCTCCCCACACGAGCTTGAGATCAAACGAACAATTTCGTGAGCGAGGATGCACGAGTTATGATAGCGATTGTGCTCGAAACCGCCCGAGTTGTATTGAAAAATTGGTTGGATCTACCTGACAACGGACAACCAAATGCGTTTTGGAAACAGAATTTCCGATTATGGAAACTAAAATTTGATTAAAAGCTTGGAAAAAAATGTTTTGCTAACGTAGCAAATTTTATGCTGGCGTAATAAAATCCGCCGGTTATTATATAAACAGCAAAACGACTTGTTAAAAATACCAATTACTTAAATATACCAATTATTATTCGTCAGATTATTTTGCTAAATCTACAAATGATATTGTTGTAAGAACAAATTAACCCATTAACTGCCAAATTTTTTTTTTTTAATTTTTGGCCGGATAAGTTACATATAAGCACTAAAAGTGTGTAACAATATAATTATAAAATTTTAAAATCCCCAAATGGGGATCGTGGCAGCTAATGTGTTAATAAATGTAGAAAAACGTTATTTTGTTTTAATAGTAAATTAAGGACAGATTCACTCACACTGAGAAAAAAGCGGTTGGATTTACGATTCAATCGGCAGTAACTCAATCATCTCGTTTAAAAAAATATTATGTCCACCGAACAAATTACGCGTTGGCGTATTGCGTTGATATAGTCGCTGACCAAATCGCGATCGTTGAATCAACTGATAACTCATTATAGGAATTCTATAATTTGTTCAGTGGATTAAACGCTGGGTTTGAAAAATTAGCATTCATTTAAGCAAAATTTCACTGACTCCACTACTATTTTTTCTCAGTACAGCAGAATATTTTCTATCCTGGCAACAAATCCGCTCTAATTACGATTAAGTAATTAAGTAATTCGTTAATTTGGTTATGCCGACTAAATTTTATTGCTGTCTCGACGAATTTACGGTAGCAACGATGGTTTCGCTATAACAGCAAAATTATTTTTCTCCGAAAATTGGAAATTTTGTTTCCTTCAACCGGAACGCGTTTGGCTGTCAATTGTCAGGTAAATCCAACCGAACTCATTTTTCAGCGTAAACGAGATCATCCGTCGTCTGGGTAACGCCCGTAAATACGGGGTTTTTCGCACGCTAACTGCATCGCGAACGGACAGAGAGAGCCGTTGACGCATTTGGGCAATCGATCCTGCGATGGGCAATCCTCCGTACTGCATTTTACGACGCAAGAGCCTCTTTATTATTCCGATACTGCTCGGCGCGTCGCGCTCCTTGACTCTTTCATTTCCGAACTTTGCTCCGTCTGCTTGCTCGCTTCCCTCCGGCCGATCCTCGAGTTCCTCTGGTCGCCGCGTCCGCTAACGAGACACATCAAACCTCCCACCGAACTTTCTTCGAGGAAATTCGTCAGTCGTGATTAAGGCTCGGAATCGCAATGGAGAGAGCGAGCGAGGGAGGGAGGGAGGAACACGCGATAAGAAAATTTAATTCTTCATTAAGTACCGCCGTAACTTCGCCGGACAGTTAATTGTCGTTCATTCGTAATAATTGGGCGACTGCGACGATAGAAATTGTAACGAGGCGTCCAACGGGAGGACCCCATTAAAATCGATCGACCCAATGGAGTCGCTGGATTGAAATAAAATTCATAATTANCCCCCCCCACCCACTGTCACCCTCTTTGGACTCAGCAATTCTCGCGCTAGTTCCTTCCCATTAATCTTAATCTCATCGACATCCCGCGAGCACGAACAAACCGTCGCCCCTTAATACCGCGTATTAATCGTGCTTTTCAGCAAAATTTCGACTTCGTCTTATCCGCGGAGCTTCGACGGGCAGTAGCCGCGGTATCAGATCTACTGTTATGCAGACGACCGAATTCTCTCTCTCTCTCTTTCTTTTCCTCCTTCCCTCCCTCCTTCTCTCTCTCTCTCTTTTCCTCTTTCTCCCTTCTTCTGGGGTTCCGATCGTTTCGTTTACATTGGATTTGCAATTCAACGATAATTCATTTGTTTATTTATTTACAATATGCAGGGGAAAAATTTCTTCCTTTACATAAACAAAAGAAAATAATAGAATAAATTAATATATAAAGTGGCAATAAGGACGAAAAAGAAAAAAATAAAACGAAGGATTTACATTTCTATGAATATCGAATTGAATTTGTTTCTGAGCATACTTTTAGACATATCGAAAAAATCAATAAAATCAGGAAATTCATTAGCTAATATGCTCAGGCAGGTTATTAATGAGTTTAAACCATCCATGTAGTGTTTGATGATGTGAAGTAAAGAAAAGCAGATACTTTCTAAAGCATCTCGCACGGGCGTTAAACCCAAGAATCGTTCCGATACTGGAACAATCCAGATTGGCGTTAATTAAATTATGCAAGAATAACAAATCTGTGATTATATTCTCCCGTGCTTCAAAGACACAATATGCGTCTCACGTTGTAATGGTTGATAATCGTGAGATAAGTAAGCCATAATGCATCCTTCCGATTGTCGGTAGACGGCGTTGGAAAATCCTCGACCATCGGCGGCGAGGTGGTGCGTCGGAGAAAACTGTTTCTCACGGGAAACCAGAGTGTCTCCTNTGGGGGGGGGGGGGAAGAGGAGGTGGCGAGGCGTAAGCTCGCTCCATTAGAAACCGGAGCGACAAACAACCTTGCATTCGTTATCTTCGGGCTTACGGGCTTTTCCCTATGCCTCGTTGGCCGCGCGAGCTGGCTGATCTCGATGGGACGGGACGCGTCGCATCGAGGCTTTCGTAATACCGTAGCACGAATGGCGCGACAAGGGCGTTCGTTCGGATCCATTATCGGAAGACTTATCTCCGTTCGCCTGATTGATTCCTTCCGCGGCCACGAAGAGGCGACCGCATATCCGCCGTTGATCCGCGTGAGGTGCTCTCCTCGCCGTCGGATGAGCCTGCCATTGAACGTCGCGCCGTTCTTGTCGATATTTGCGCAACGTCGCGAATATTACTGCGCGTTTTTTCCGCTCTTGCTGCTTCCGTCCGCTTTGCACTTTGTTAGACGCGCGGTCGTGAAAGTGGATTGCTGGAGATAGAGAGAGAGAGAGAATTTCGCACGCACTTTCTTCCTCGTTAACGGTCGCAGTTTTCGGGAATGGATCACCGAACGTCGCATCAAGTATGATAATAAGTGCTTAATAGTAGGAATTAAACAATAAATTTCGCACGACGGCGGAACCACGAGATATCCCACGATCGTATTCTTCGAGTGCTCGAACGCGAATACGAAGGATCGAAAGTTACGAAGCGCGTTGGTCGTACCGTCAGAAAACGAAGGAAACTACGGATCCGGATGTCGTCTACGCCGGGAAGCAGGAAATCGTATCGCGATCGATAAGCCGTTTCACGCGTACTTCCCGCCGAGGGAAAGGGGAGAAGGGCTGGGGGTCCTGGATATAAAATTATTGCCGACGTAGTCATCGGATTCGCGCATCGATCGAAGTGACTCGTTTTATCTCTCCATATAGATTGTCCACATTAAAAATTTCTGCCGATCCGTTTCCTCGCAGACATGCGCCAGATAGAAATTAATCGGAACATGCTCCAAGTCTGTAGAGGCCTTAGATAGGGCCGCTAGATGGACTTTAAATAGGATCGCCCAGATAGGCCCGAGATAGATGTTTCAAAATAGACCTGCCTTCTTTGAGCTTTGATATGACAATATCTGAATGGAATTTCGTTAACGGGCCCCGAGTAGGCACGTTCGAACGAATGTTCGCGTAGTTTACACAAATATAACGTCTACTTCTTAAAACAAACATACTATTTCAATAATGTTCGTGTCGCTCCCTGGATATAAACTTGAAATGAGGGCTGACAAAGCCTTATACAATTTTTCGCGATTTCTATCAAGGCTCTACGTAGAAATGTAATAAAGAAATAGCTGCCGCTATTAAAATGTTACGTTCGCTCGAAGAATTAGGCATTATGTTTGCGCGAAATTCGCGAACGCTCTTTCGAATAAAAGCCGGGAAACATCGGGGCGCGGTGCCGAGACGCGAAAATTCGGCGTCGTGGTAAAAAGAGAGCGCGCGCCATAATTTTTCGCAAATATATGCAAATAGTCTCGTGGACGTGGGACAGCCTGTCGAGAGGTTATCGCCGCGGCTGATCTGCCGGGCGACGTCCCCAATTTATGCGAGCCGTGCATGCCCGAAGCTCGCCGGTGTGTTTACGGCGAGGAGATTTACCGGCACCCCGGGGTGAAAACGATCCCGGAACGTTTGTCGGGCAACGGACAAGACGACCCGCTTGCACTCACCGGTGCACGCCTTCCGACCCCCCGCCTCACCCCTCGCGCGGCCCACGTAGTGCGGTAGGAAGTACGATATATGACGCGCGTTGTATGGACAATTTAATTTCTCTCGTAGCTCTCGGAAACAGCGGCCGCTTTTCGCCGGGTATTCCGGGCATATTGGGAGTTTTGCGAAATTAACGAGCCGAATAAAACAGATTGGTCGAAAAGCCGCGAATTCGCCTGCCGAAGTAAATGCAGCTGATGGTACACGCAAATGGCCAGTGCCTTCCAGATGTGAATTTTCATACGCGGGGGATCCCGACGGGATGGTCAGTCGCGCGATTTCATTTTCCACAATTCGATTTTGCCAAACAATTTTTCCACAATCTGCCTTCTCACACTCCCCCCCC